>NW_009213641.1:137041-144870 GCF_000690835.1 Fulmarus glacialis
CTATGGAGCAAAATGAATACAAATGTCAAGGGCTGTGGGGAGTTACAGGATCAGAAATGGATGAATATAGAAGCAGAGGAGGCACACGGAGAAGAACACCCATGTCAGTGCCCCGTGCTCCCAGGAGGGATGCAAGGAGCTGGTGGTGGCTGCACGGGGATGCTCTGCCCCGGGGGGCTGGGGCAGCAGGGGAGTGGTGACAGAACCGCTGGCAACGGGGCTCCCCCCACCCCGTTTTGCTGCTTCTTCATCCTCCTGGTGATGTGAACGGCCAGTTCAGCCGGAGCCAGGAGAAAGCTGATGGAGAGGCTCTGGTGACTTGCAGGGCTTTATTCTGAAAGGTTAGACATGCCTACATTCCTCTGGTTATCAAAGGTGATGCCCCAAACTGGACCAGGAGGGTAGCTTAGAAATAGTTTAAACTGTAGCGTCAGGCTACCTTATAACATCCCCAGCAGAATAGTGAGAGACTTTCACCATGAGAAAACAAACAAACAAACAAGAAGTCAGAGAAAAGAAGCTGTTTCCCATATTTTGCTTGGAGGCAACAGACGTTTATCATACCTCTTTTGGCAGGACTAACTCTTGGCTCAGAGCAAAGCAAAACTTTCCATGGAGAGTGAATGGTGCTACTGACCCAGACACAGAGGTGTGGGAATATATGGACTAATCCAAGCTGTCTCCAGCAAGGATGCTTTACTGAGGAGGCAGCTGCTGCTTTGTAAGGTCTTTGTGGCAAGTGGATTTTTTTTTTTTTTTTTTTTTTTGTACATAGGGGTTTTCCTCAATGCCCAGGCCTCAAAGACATAGCCATCACATGATTTATAAATGACAACACTGATCACTCTTAAAAGCACAGCCACAGCTGGGCAGTGGAGCCTCTGCCAGCACTCTGAGCCATGGAAGGCCAGAGGATAATGTTGGCTGAGTCAAATGGCTCTTGAGGGATTTACAGAATGGATTATACTTGAAAAGGGAATCCTCTTTTATGTCTGTTCTTGGGAAATAAATGCTGGGTACTGTTCAAGGTTGTTCTGAGTTGGACAAGTTCTCTGAAACTGAAAGCAGAACCAAATTCTTGCCATTCCCTCAAGGTACTCCGGCGAAGTCCCAAACACCTGATAGGAGAAGTGAAGGAAACCCAAGCTGTTTATCTAGTGTAATGGCACAGGATAGAAGAAAACCTGAGTTAAACAGAGAATATTCTGTTCTTGTCCACGTTCATTTTACTACATTACTTGCCATCAAAGTATCTGGGTGGCTTTCAGCAGCGCTTCTATAACGTGATGAATGTTAGTCCTGTCATTGTTTTCTACTTTAATCTTCTCTTCGAGGGAAGAAATATTTAGAGTAATGTAGTTATGGAAGAAGTTTAGTTTGAGGATTGTAAGGAGGAGGCAGGGAAAAAAAAGTATTTCTTTCTTTTTAATATACCTGCTTCTCTGTTTTTGTTTCAGAGAAGAAAAGGGCAAAGAAACAGATTTTGTATTTAATACAAAGCATAGAGACAAATGAATTTTATCTGGAGAGTACAGCAGAAGAAATGATTGACAATGGCCTGTGTGTTTAGGAGATATTATAGATACCTGGAGCCTAGATACATGATCATTAGCAATAAAATTATAAGTTTGGATGCCACAGAACAGTGACATAACTGAAAAACACCTAAAATCAAACAAGTGAAGTGAGCTACTGAATCTGAAACACTTGAAGTTTTCATTAGTACCCATTAAAAGAAATTTTCACTCTTAAGCCCATCACATTCTCTTCTACTTCTATCTAAGTTTATACCATAGTTAAAAAAAAAATCTTCAAAATTGATTATGGATTTTAAGAGCTTTTTCTAGAAAAGTCATGCTCAAATGTGTGATCTTTAAATTGCTTCAGATTTTTTTGTTTTGCCTACGTTGCTGCTTTATACATTTCTGGCAAACCTGAGTAAAATTTTCATGTCTGTTTTCAAAAAGTTCTGCATTCTTTCAAGTCAATGAAATCCAATGATAGAAAACTTAACCAGCCCTGACATAGCTGTCTTACCTGTCTGCTGATTGCCACTTGAACCCAATGTAATATGTCAGGACTAAGCTCAAGAATCATGTACTTAATCCAATTTTGATTAATTCATTTGGCATTTTTGCTCTTATATGACATCTAACTATATGGCTTTAACTGTATGAATGATCCACCAAAGACATTAGGGATACTCATGAAGTTAAGGTCACACCTGTGTGCAAATATCTTCCTGATTCAGTGTGCAAGTGACTTCCCAGTTGCGTGAAGAAAGTTTGTGGTGGATCCAGGAATGAACCTTTTAACTTGCAGTCATGTTTTGTTCCCACACTGCTATCCTACCTTCCCTACAGAGGCTGTTATTTTATGTTAAATATTTATGTTGTAGCGTCATACACTTAGGTTATAACTCTGATACCTAATATGCAAGCACTCCCTGAAAAACTCTATATCCTGTACAATATTAAACGTCTGTATTTTGTTTGGTTCAGGTTCTCACACAAGTGTGAAAAGGAATTTGAAGCTATAAATCACTGTCGGTCAGTCTTTACCTTAAGTGCTAACCACATCCCTGAATCAACAATATGTTTTCCTTCCTTTCCACAGATGGGTTGACCCTGTGGGTTCACCATGCGTTATTACACCTAGAAATTCCAGCCACGCTCACTGATTGCATCACTAACCGCTATTCATTGCTGAGCTGAGGAACGTCTTCTCAGATGATTTGCAGTCACACAGCTGACAGCTTTTACTCTCCTAGCAGAGCTTGCTTTCAAACAGAAAACCCCAACCCTGTTAATATAATCCTAATAGTTAAGGTAAAATATTAAAACACTTTCTAATTACTTCCTTCCCATTTCCTATGGCTTTTCTTTTAATAACACGGATTTTTATTATTATTGCTTGGTTTCAGACTCATTTATTTTCTGTAATAGGTCTGCTCCATTTCCTTGAACTTCGAGCATGGGGGACCTGCATATTCAGCTTAGCTGATGGCTTGAGATGATATGAAAATGAGATGATCTAGAAAAGCTTGAAAATGTCACTTGTTTGTGCAGTGTTGCTACATGGGTTGCCAGGATAGCCTGTTCTCCCTTACAGAGCAACTAGCTTACAAATAATTTTAAATTGCAGTTAAAAACACTGCAGTGAGTTTGTGCTTCAGAGAGGAGAGTGTCAAATATTGACTCAGCTGATGGTTTCGTGCAGCATACAGGTATCCCTCAGAAGCATCCCAAATTAGGACTGGCTCTCTGCAATGCAGTCTTCTCAAGGAAAGCACAGTTCAGAGGGGCAAGTTGAACAGGATGATGGTAAAACATATAGGAACAAGACTATCATCTCAGGGAAATTGCTTTCCATAGGAACAACTTTGCTGGTTTGCAAGCAACTCAAAAGTCTCAGAAGGACTCCCCTTCCTAAGCAAAGCAGAACGGCCACCAGAGACTTTATCTGAAGGCAGACAGGCAGGCAGACAGCAGCTTTCCACCCACCATGCTGATGGAGGTGAGTCAATTGTTTTCTTCCTCAGAGCTTTTCTGGGTGGTTAATATGAAACATAAGCTCCTTTCATCACTGATTTATGCTCTTCCTCTGCAACTGGTTGGATAAACCCTATCTTCAGCTGGTGTAATTCTGTCTCATCTCATTGATTTCAGCTGAGCTGAGGACCTGATCTTTGAAACGTGAAGTTTCTTTTCTGTTTTTGTTATGCTTGATTTCATTATTTAACTCTTGCATTATAATTTTAAGTTTATACGTGTAGTTTTGGAGCTCCTTACAAGAAGGTATTTTATGTTTCTGACTATTCAGTCACTCCCTTTCTTAACACACATGACTTTCATTAAGCCACTTGGTAGCTCCTTTCGCTAAGACTCCCTAGCCCTAACTCTTCCTTGTATTCTCCTGAGCTGCTCTCATCATCCCCCAGTTCCTTGGCAATAGTATCTTTCCCACAGTACAGTCGCCGGCACTCTGTACAGGCTCTTGCAAATGGCTAACGCAGAAAACGCATTGCCTGCTTTTGCCCTCCTATCCTTTGGCTACTACAAACTGGCATTTTGTTTGCATTTTTCACCTTTCTTTTTTTTTTGACATCTTCTTTTTAACACAGCTGTGCAGCTGGCTGCTGGCTTCAATTATTTTTCCACAATAACTCCCAGGTCTTTTTCCAGAGAATGGTGCTGGATGACTATTTAATTCAGCACATACAATACTTCTTGCATCAGTTTCTTGCTTGCAGACAAATTACTTGATGTGTGCTAATATTGAACTACATTTACCACCTGCTGGCTCAGATTATCTCAAATGATCCAAAGACTCTTGACTTCAGTTCCACTGTTCCTTGTATTCTGTCCACTTCTAATGCTAGTATTATATTCCACTCCAAAGGTTTATTTTTAGGACACCTCTTTCAAATTGTTTACACATGTTAGTTCCCTTAACATTTCCTCATTTCCAACAGCTTTGACCTGTTGGACAAACTGAAGGCCTCTGTACGTTAGTTCTGAATGGTATATAACCATGACAAGGTAAAAGCGTGAATATAGAGCAGGCCATATGCAGGTTCTCCCCTTTAAAAAATTAAAAATGGAGAGGGCACAATTTTCAAAAGGGCTTAAACCCAAATAAGATGAGTGAAAGCAACTGTGAAGAACTGCTGAGAGCATAATAATGCTTAGCAGCCTCAACAGGAATCCATTTTGTCCAAGTCATTAGGACAAATGATTCTGGAAGTGTTGGTACATAAAGATAATTGGTGTACACTTCACTTCTAATGTGCAAATGTGTTTTAGAATTATATCAGTCCCTTTAAGCACTCTGAAAACTATAGCATCACTTAAATGTTTTTGCATGCCAGTGGAATGTTTTTGACAGTGCCTACCACTTCTTGTAACAGTTTACAGTGAAATCAGATCTTATCAGGTTGCGTCTGTAAAGAGAATGACAGTAGGTCAAAACAGAAGTCCTCTCAGATAAAAAAGTAGTGATCCCTATTCCCTACGGCACCTTGAAATGAGGCATCTGATTTCAGGACTACATTTACACTCCCTTTGAGTGGGATTTAGCCCTTACTCAAAAGCTAAAAGCCCCTGCTTTGTTTTTACTTCAAAACAAAACAAAACAACCCGGCATAAGACTATCAAAATGTCTAAAGTCTGAGGGAAGAAACATGAAGACTGCAGATATGAAACATTCAGTTAGAAGGGGAATTTTTTTTCTAGAATTACCTGGATATCTGAAAATAAAGCCACCATTTCAGTCAAGTGACAGTGTTTTAAAGGGTTGTGAAGAAATAGCAATCTGTGACTTTAATATCCCAGTTCCGTGTTAGACCTTTTCTGGCAGTGCTGCAAAAACATTTCCTACATACTTTCAGCCTTATCATGGAAAGTCAGACAGCTCAGGATCACATGGGTTGATAAGTTTTCAACCAAATAAGAGTCAGAAATGTAAAAGAAAAATACCCTGGGAAAGTCTCTTTCAGCTCATATGTATGAGAGAATATAGTACATTCCCCTGTCCAGCCTATAATTAAGATGAAAGGCATATTTCCATATAATTTGCCATTCAGTGGCATGGTTTGCATTCCATGTGGACTGCGTCATCTTGATTCTTCTAATGCAATGAAACAAAACAAAAAATGAAATCAGGCTTAGTAGTTGAATAGGATGCGTTATTACAGTTCAGACTATTTTTAACTCTGGCATGGTTGGCATTCCATGTGGACTGCGTCATTCTTCTAATGCAATGAAACAAAACAAAAAATGAAATCAGGCTTAGTAGTTGAATAGGATGCGTTATTACAGTTCAGACTATTTTTAACTCTCAAGAAACAAAGCCATTTTAACTGCTAGCTTTTCATAAGAATTGAAATGTACAGGCTCTGCAAAAGTGTGACTTCTTTGCATAAAACCGACAAAGTACCCTGGCTTGAAAAATTAACTTATATCACTTTCTTTCCTTACTACCAGATGTCCAGAGGAAGACAGAAGAAAAGCAGTAAAGATAACCTTAACCTACCTTGTCTTCAGCCTCATTTTTAGCCCTCCGTGGCTGTCTGTGGGTCATAACATGGATCTGTGGGATTGTCTTGCTGAGCTCTAAGGCACCTTTACCTGTATACACACAAACACACACACATTCAACCTTTAGCTCTGTGCAGGTCTGACTCACCATGCCTAGTCTCATCAAAGTGAATTAGAGCCTTTTCTTCTGAGGGCAGAAATATATTATGAGTGATAAACACTTGGAAGCCCTGACAAACGGTTTACAAATTGATTCTGCTTCTGCTGCGGTTACACTGACGTTAATGGAGTTCAGGAAAACCTGAACACTTAAGTAAATAAATAATTTAGGAGCTCTTGAGAAGTTCTTCCCTTGTGAGATCTCTCGTACTTCCTAATTCCATCTGTCCTAGAAATGGCGTAAGAACAGTCTTTCTCATGGTAAACCAGTATATCAGTATTTTGTCTAAGCTGGGATAAAGAACAGCAGAGGACACATAGATGTAAACAACTTAAAAGAGAAAATAAGTTGAGAACTTTTTATAACCCCAAACATAGTTCAGTTCAAGTTTTATGCTAGGGCCTGTGCTGATTCTTCTTTTATATAAACCTGCTTGTCCGTCATTATTAGAGTTTGAATCCCAAGGAGATACATGCTTAAAGTCAGATGTCTGGCCACAGATCTATGGGAAATACAAATGTCAAGACACATCTGGAGAAACCACAGAGCCCTTCAAACACGGATTCTTCTATGCAGATACACCGTTTATACTGGGGGCCCAGTGAAGCCACTGGAAAATTGCCAGCGCGTTGAGGACCAGGCCCCTGACAATGAGGCTTTGCCCAGTGTCCTTAGCTGGGCTTAAAACAGCGTTGGGAGTGGAGAGAAAGGAGAGGACCTCTCTCCAGGCTCCCCCTTGCACAAACAGAGCAAGCGCTCAATGTGCCTTTCCTTGCCTGCACAGCAGCTGTTCTGGAGTTTTAACACTCCATTTTGGCTTGGCAACATCCCCAGCTGAAGAGATTCTCATGGTTTAGTTCTTTACTTGATAGTTATGTGTAATTTCCGCAATTTCCTTACGCACTCCCCCATTACTCCTTCTCCTGGAGCTTCTGCATCAGTGGTGGGCTATCACCACCAGGAGAAAATGTCCACTCAGTATACAGAAAACCAGAAGTGTTTATTAAGAGCTAATGCATCACTTTCTGTTGGGTATAGACGGAGCAGACATTTTCTTCTGGTGGTGATAGCCCACCATTGACACCGAAGCACTAGGAAAAGGAGTAATGGTGGTGCGCATAGTGCTCTGGAAATTATGTATACCTAACACATCACCGCCTGTTGGGTCCCAGATAAGCAACAATGTGAGGCTGCACAGCTGCAAGACCAGGCCAAAGAATGAAAAATGTTAACACCTTCCGCTCCTATGTCTTCCCGCTGAGAAAGACCAAGTTATTGCGCTCCTCCCCTCTTGCTGGCTATTGTGGCCAGCAAGGGTACTCCCATTCCCATTCCTCACTTCTTTCCTCTCCCGCCCTTCTCACGTCTGTCAGGACCAGAGGGATTCAGGCAAATGGTTCCTGCATGCTCCCTGGGAACAACAATTTGGTGGGCTCAGGAAGGAGAGAGCAGATGGGTATATGGAAACGGAGCTTCCTGAGGAAATCTGGTTTCCCACGTGAGGCCACTCAGGGCGTTGATAGTGCAAGCCCGAGAGGCTGAGTCTCACTGGACACCCTCTGTATATCAGAACAACACCTGTGGTCTCTTCGGACTTATTTCTGATAAAGAATGGTATAAAGGAAGAATGA
>NW_009213641.1:144901-174626 GCF_000690835.1 Fulmarus glacialis
GGAAGGAGCAATACTTCTGTGCCAGTTGTCACGTTGGTTCTTTTTGTTTAGATTTTACACCGTGTCGGTGTCTGCCACAGATAAACTTGAGAAGTTTCAGAGTTCAGGTTCGGCTTGTGTAAGTATTCAAAAGTTTAGATGTTTATCTGAACCGCATCTGAACTATGCAAAATAACTTCTTGAGACCGCTCTGTTGGGCTGGAAATCTTGTAAGAACAGGCTTTCTTGTGACATTTCCAACACTCCTGCTTCCTGTCATGGCAGTGAAAACAGCCGTCCTTGTGCTATTTCAACAATTCTTCTTCTAAATGGAAACCAGAAGTGGAGGGGGGGTGGAAATACATGAGACATCTCCGAACTTTGGAAATCTGCTGCTTGAGTTTCATTCTAGAAAAATTTAGGGTTCAGAAGCTTTCAGATTTTTTTCCAAACCTGTTCTGCAGAAGAGAGAGCACAGAAGAGGAACTGAAAGTGCTACTGGCATAAAGGGGTGAATCAAGCCATCTCCCTTTTTGTATTTAAAAAACCCCAGAGATATTTGATGGAGTTGAAAGATAGCATAATTAAAACGAATAAAAGTAAACATTTTTTCACACAGCTTATACTTAACTTCTGTAGCACATGGCCACAGGATATCACTGAGGCCAAAAGCTTAACAGGATTTAAGAAGTGACGGGTCATTTATATGGATAATAAAAATATTCACTGTCACTTTGGATACAGTTATATTAAAATATTTGCAAGGGATATAAACTCATCTGCCTCATGGTATAAGCCAGATCCTAAGTGAATGGCATTACGGAAAAAATGGTGTTATTACATGCCTTTTAATAATTGCTCTTTTATTGCATATTAATATGACATGTCTGGTATTAGAATTATTAAAATAAAAAATTGTATGATTTTCTATTGCTTTCCATAGCATTCCTCTAAATGCATTGCATTAAAGGACCAAGATATGGAGGCAACATGTGCTGATACAGGGGTCGTTTCCTCTAGCAGACGTGAGGTAAGACATAAGCCCTTGTTTTCAATCAGTATTACACTTAGCACAGCAACTTAGTAAGAACTGCGAATTCTTATGTCTTTAACACAGATTTTTTTTAAAAACCATGTATTTTAACTCATTGTTTTACAGGAGATCAGATTAAATGATCATAGCAATGCTTTCCAGCCTGTAATATTTCACTCCTTCAAAGGGTGCTGCAAAAAGTAGCTTTTTAACCTTCACAATAGCCAGTGAGTAAAAATATAATATATTATCCCAACTATATTTGGGGGAAATGAAACAGAAAAATTAACAAGTTTATCGAGAGCTGCATGGTTAATCAATAGGAAAGCAGAATTACAATTCTAGTATTCAGGATTTCTATACCTATTAATAATACATCGAATCTAGTATCTCTTTTCTGTATCCATAGATGCATATAGGTGTGAGCATCTGTAACAATGATTCTCAAAGGGCTAATCTATTTGACAGCAAGAACTGGTCAGAAAACAGAATATCTATCCCCAGTGGAAATTTCAGTATTTCAAAGCTGGTTTTCATTTGAGTCAGAAACAAAAACTAAAATATTCATGTTTCCCCATGAACAAAAGTTTGCTTCAAAATCACTGAAGTGTTTCATTTTGATAGCATCAACTTCATGTGACATTAATTCCCTTGTTAATACATTTTAAATTGACCATGTTGAAACACTATACTATATTACATTTTAATAACTCAGGTATTGTAAGTAATAGCATATAATTCACTGAACACACTGTGTAACTTTAATATTAAAATTACAATACTAATACAATTTAAAAGTCAGAACAAAATCAAAGTATTGTTCCTTATCTAAGTGAAACATTTCAATATGATGTTCAGAATGATACATTCTCAGATTTCTCATCAACAAACGTTGCTGATATTGCATGTTTCCTTAAAAAACTTCCAATTAAAAAAACCCAACAACTTGTATTTTTCATCAGAAATCATTTCTACTGAATAATTTTCATCCAGCTTTCTGAAAATTCTAAGCCATGTTCCTTATGCAATCGCAACTGGTATAATTCAGTGGTGAGGAAAGCTACTGCTCTTGTTGTAGTAGAAGAAGTAATGGAGAAGCATTCATTAAAGCAAAAGAAAAATGGAAATTATGATTGCAGATAGCCTCAGGTTACTGTCTGGTATAATAACACAGTTCCTCTTTGCACAGTAATGAGCAAACCAGATGTATCCTGTAATGAGGAGACTAGGAATACAGTTAGCTCAGTAAGGTATAAAGCTGCATTTCAGTTATCTAGAAAGATTCTGAACAAAAACATATTTTCTCTAGATCTAGCTGATTAAAGAAATCTCTTTAGAGTACGTATTAACTTCTGCAGCAATAATAACACTATAATAACAATTTGGGGTTGAATCATGCTCTCATCCCTCCCAAGTGCTGTCTCATTCACAGCTAGTCCTGTCTGGGGGCTGAAAAGGCTGTAGCTGATGCAAATCCTTGCCTTAACATTTCTCCTCCTCTTTCTGTATCTATATATCTACACCTCTTTCTAACCTACATCTATCTGTCTATCCGTATCTATGTATGTCTATACCTATAACTCCATCTATGGTAAATCTATGTGGAAAAGAAATATTTGCACCCGTCTCCTTTTTCCTGCGAAAGGATGCTTGACACAGACATTCTGGGAAAACAGCAAGCCTTTTTGAAGACTCCTTCCTAAAATCCAGTTGCTGAGGGTTTTTCCCGAGGCAAGGCGCACGTGATTTGGTCCTGAGCAGTGAGCAGCGGAGGTGCTATCCTCATGGCTAACTGTGAAGCAGCTGCTGATGCTCCATGACTCTTCAGTCCTTTCAGAGTAGCCTGAAGGTCCTGCCTGCCCACCCATCTCTGGGGACCCTGGGGTAGCGTGGGTGCTCTGAACAGCGCGAATCTGGGCTTGCACTAGGAGAGGAGGGAGGTGAGGGCTATCAGCAGAGTGAAGGGGTGGGGAGAGGCGAATCCTGTTTGGTTTATCATTACAGGCCAGAGTCACCTGCTGAAGTTACGTTTCCTTGTGGCCATTGGCCATGCCTCTTTTTGAAAAGAAGAAGTGAGGCATGGAATTATATAAATGGACAAATGGCAGTAGTGTGGACTACATTTTGTATAGTACAGCGCTGCATCTGTAACAACAATTTGTACCACAGCAATCCAGTGCATACCTTTAATTAACTCTTCCATGTGACTCTAAAGCTTTTAATTTCATACTCACTTTGTCATATACCCCTGCCATCTATCAGCTCCTGCTGTCCTTCGCATTCATTTTTCCATTTGATTTCCACTGGTGGTTCATCTTAAAGAAGTTATGCACCCTCTGGCCTCAAAAATTTAAACATTTTTGCCTTCTGTTAAACAACTGTGTTCTCATGATGACATTTAAAGAGATAGATGATGAGTGAAAGTAGATGCCACTGTATGTTTCTGTATTTTGTATTGCACAATAAGACTAACATGCATCTGAAAACAGTAAAACCCAAATTGGATGAGGAAAGTGATATATGAATGCCTATACATACAGATGTGTTTCTTTGGAGCTAAATTGAGTTTTGAAGGTAGTTTGATGGATTTAAGTGGGATAATGTCAATACACACAGGGAAAAAATCTACATTCTTTAAATCTTCTGTTGTTTAGCAATACTAAGGAGAAAAGAATCTCTAGAAATCAATGTAGTTACAGCAGGAAAAAAAAAACTTGTCTTTTGTGGTAATGATATTCCTTGTTTAAATATTTCAGTGTGATAACTCCACAAATTAAAAGACAATGTAATTGCACCAATTCTGAAGTCTTCAAGGAGTGAGAGCAGTTCAAGGCTGATCTTTTTTATGGCAGTGAATAGAGGCTTCACAGTTAAGGTTGAACTGAGATTTGCAGTCATAGCAGGAACTAAATCTTCTCAAGGAGCATAAAAGTGCAGCATATCCCCCCAAAATTACATCACTTGCTCTGAGTACTGAATGTGTTCCCTGAGAATTTGCCGTCACATCTGTTAATTTGTCATGAGTTATAAATATTAAATATTTTAAAGATTTTTCAGTGAAAAGTATGTTATCCTTTCTAATAGCCTCTCAAAAACCTTCCCAGTTATGGATCTTTAAAAATAAAACAGCTCCTAAAATGGTACAAAATCTAGAACACAGCTTATCTTTTCATTTATTCCAGTAGACAGACAATAGATCTCCAAGGTCTCCAGAAGAACTGGATTTTATTCTTGGCTCATTGGAGACCAGCATCCCAGTTTGTGAAGTGGAGGGAACGATCCATCCTTTCTCTCTTGAAGTTTTAAGAATACATACAGTTCTCAAATGTAGTTACCTGAACAGGGTTTTCCTATCCATCCAACCTATTTTTTCCCCAGACTAGACATGCTACTTGTCTAAATCTGTAGCCATCCCTAATGAGATACGTAAGGCACCAGGGGCATCTCTTGCCTATCTACGGATTGACCTTCCAGTTTAGTTCATCCAACCACTGTTTCAGAGTACCTCTTTTGCACTGTGCATCTGAACCCTGCTCAACCCATCTGGAAACCTTAATTGCAAGAGAGCCCATTCACTCTGTCTGGCTCATTCAGATGCATCCCAGCCAGGAAACGAAAACCAGCACTGAGCCTTCCCCACAATGCTAAAACCAAAGTCAGTACTAGAGTTTGGTGCTACTTGGTGTAGTTCTCTTTTTGGTGGCAGTTAGTAAACTGTCTCTCTTTTCTAAAACCAGATCTGGACTGGCAGGGTATGATATGCTATTCCAGAAATAATAAATTATGCCTCGGCTACTTTTTGCTGTCCCATGTAATGAGTCCCCCGTGTCTTGGTCCCTATGATGGAGTGGCAGCAGCAGAAATTAACATCTCTGCATTCAAATATTTTTCGAAATGGAGTTGTAAAGTTTCAGGTGAAATTGTGAAATGGGAGAAAAATGGGTGAAAGGGGCAACCATCTTGTTGGAGGAGAATCTGTCAGGCCTGACCATACCAAGTTTGTTTGCTAGGTTAACAGGTTGCTGTCATTAGGTTCAGCTATATAAAGTTCAGCCCATCACTTCTGTAGAGGATCGGGCCATCCATCCTGGGGTAACAAGCATCGTAAGAAAAAGTGTTGTACCATGACTAAGTATTTTAACTGTCTAGCCTTGGGGAAAAGAAATCTGGACTTTATTGTTTACTGATAAAGTCTACAAATAAACTATGCATTCAGTTCCCCATTAGGAGTGCCATATCGTTAAAAATGTGCATGCATTCATAAATGTCATAACTGATCAAGACTTTCAAAAGCAAGATCCCAAAAGCTAATCTCCAGAGGCCATACTCAGACACATAGATGGTTCCCATGTAGTAACACTCAGCGACTTCACAGTTCCGGACACTTCGAAGGAAGTGATAATCCCCGTCTACTGAGCGCTCGTTAGACACCATCTAGAACATTGCACCCATTTTGGGGGTCCCCATTACAAGAAAGACATGGATAAACAGAAGTGAGTTTAATGGAGGGGTGCCAACATGATCGGGGTGCCAACATGATCAGGGTGCTAGAGCACAGGCCCTGTGAGGATTCTTTAGCTTGGAGAAGAGACAGTTTTGAGGGACTTGATAGCAGTCCCCCATTACCTATGGGGAGGTTATCAAGAAGAGAGGATGATGCTTTTGACAGTGGTCCAAGATGGGAAGATGAGACAACACGTATGTTGAAACAGGGGAGTTCAGCCTGGTTGTATAGAAAATTTTTTCGCTACAAGGTTAGTCAAGCAATGAAACAGTCTGCCCAGAAAGGTTGTGCAGTCTCCATCTCTGTAGGTTTTGAAGATCCTACTGGATAAAGCCCTGAATAACTCGACTTGACTGTATCAATGACCCTGCTGCGTGCCGATGGTCAAACTAAATGATCTTCTGATGTCCCTCCAACCTGAATTATCCTATGATCCTATGGCAGTATGACAGAGCCTTTTATATTTCAGAACCATTTCTTCTATTCTTTGAGAAAATAATTTTTGTAAACCCAATTTCTTATAAATCTCTTTGAATGATGAGTGATACAGGAAGAAATTAGTTTTGCTGAAATTATATTGCCTGAGAACGGTATACACTTAGGCAAAAAGAGGGGAAGGTGTTTTGGGTTTTTTGCAAGGGCTGTTACCTTGCCAGCTGGAAGCTTGCAGTGCTCTTCTTCCAGCTCATCTCGTTGACTGACTATGCAATAGGATGGCATGACATATAATGTATATATAGCAACATGCAGCTAAAAGGCATTGTACAACTATGCCATATCGTGCCTCAGTGTGTGTTGTCAAATGGCCGCATGACTTTATAAGAGCAAAAAAAAAGTCAATCTCCTTTAAGTGTCTCTCTTTTTCTTCCTCTTCTAGCTGCTCTGTATTCTTTTCATCTAACAGATTTCCCTGCCCCTTCCACTTGGTAAGATTATATTGGCTTTAAGGCACAGTAGGTTTGGTTTCATATGTGCCATTTGGCAGCTAGTCTCAAGGATGTCACACTAGGCAAAACCAAAACACACTACTCTTGTTTACTCAGAATGCAAATCCTGGACAGTTATATACATCTGAAAAGGAAAGGAAATTATTGTACTATTTTGACTCTGCTTATATTTTTTTTCTAAGCATTCCCTTATCTAAAACCCCCAAAAATGTTGAAACTCACAGAAGAAAAGAACATATTTTACTTTCGGTGTGTTGTACTCACATTTCATTTTAGATGAATATTTTCCCCCAGACCAGGTAGCTCCCCTGCATTCAGATTCCTCTCATAGATTCACATAGAAGTTGTGCACACGTTTTATACAGACTTATGCAAAAAGAGGAATTGCATAAAAAAGATTAAGCCATGTGCTGGTTTTGTAGCCATTTTCTTTAAATTCTGGCAAGATCACCTAATCTTTTTCTGAAACATCAATCTGAGAAGCCCTAAAGCAGAGCTTTGCAGGAAAATACAATACTCTGATGGAGAGAAAATGGACCCAGAAGAAGGAATGTGCAAACAAAACTGTAGGTTTTTTGAGCTTGCAGAGAACAGAGGAACATTCAGAAATCACGATCTGTTTTCAGTCATGAATATCTTGTAAAACTGGAGTGAGGCACGTTATCTACAAGCACGTGAAGCTAATGATTTTCTAGTGGTCCTTTCTTCTCAGCAATGGAGAGCAAACTTGAAAAAGCTAAAAAAAGAAATAATGAAACATGTTACGAGGAGAGAATAGAGTATTTGAAATTTACTCATTCTAGCTGATAGCTTTTCTCTCTGGTTATGGCCAGGAAAAATGTCTTTCTTAGGACTTTCCCTAAAGTGCTGCTGTAGGTATCCTTTGAGCTAAAATAGCCCAAACCCCCCAAAGTCAGTTAGAGTATAATTTATACAGACTGCTTTATAATGCTGTAGTTTATTTATTTAACTCTAGCTTAATGTGAACTTACTGCAAAAAGATGCTTTAATGTCACTTTTCAAATGGGAAAAAATGAAGACCAATTCAATCCTTGATTTTTGGAGTGGTCTTGTGAAACTACACAGATGTCTTAAAGGTGACCTACTGAATACTGAAGTGAGAATTTTTCCATTAGGAATGACAGACATTTGATTTGATGCCTTCTCCATACGCACAACGCCAGGAAGAAGAGAAGCCCTCCAGGTTCCTAAAAAAGTAGTGCAGCACTCATTTTCTATGCTTTATAGCTCAGAGAGGGAGTATATCCCACAGAAACACCATCCATCATCCCTAGGTTCCTGGGGAGCTGTGCTACTCTACGATCTACTCAGAGTTGTGGTTATAAGAAACAGTGGAGGCTAAGAAATTTAAAACCTGACCTTCACCTGGTATAAATTGACAGATTCTATTGAAATCAGTGCCTATGATTTTTTTTTTTTTTTGATGCAGAATGTTTAAGTTTAAACAGGGCATTTGAAATTCAGTGTTAAGTTTCAGGGGCACCTACCCGTATGAAAATGTTTGTGTAAATTAGAAATAAACAACTATGCAAACTTGCATATGTTCTCATCTGTTCGCCTTTCCATCTGTACATTTTCAAATAAACTCTTTGGGATTTGAGGTTTCATTGCCAGCTGAGAAAAACTGACACCCTGAAGACTGATCTATTTAATCCAAAATCCATTGTTGCAAGGAAATGTTTTCTTTGCTTGCATCTCTGCTAAAAATTGAGTCTACATGTCAGAATAGGTGCAAAGATTTTGTTGGTGCTTTTTAGGTGGTTTCAGTTTACAGAGAGTGTTTCTACGGAAATAGTGCCCTGTACTTTCGCCAGCAGGCTCATTTGGCTCATCTAGCAGCAATTCATTTAGTTTATATGTACAAGATTACAGCAGGGGGTAGTAGCAGAATTTAGAGAAGCACAGGAAAGGAGAAGCTGCAGCAGAAATGACTTGGTACCCTAAGCAACACAAACAACAACAACCGATGAAGCGGAGCCAGGCAGGAATTGGATTGTCCAGGATACTCTCCTGATGCTGCGCATAGCAATCGTGAGCACTCAGGCAGCAGAACGGTCCTCGTGCAACCAGGGGAAAAAAAACCCAACCACTTCTGGAAACTGCAGGGACGCGGAGAACTCTCTTTCCCAGGGTGAGGGCTTCTGCTTACCACACCCAGCATCAAGTGTTTTGAAACCAACAACAAAGCCCTGTACAACAAAAGAAGGACAGTAATAACGTTAATAATGCTAAAATAAGAAGAGTTTGGCACCTTCCACTGACAATCTGTACAACACGCAACGATGCCAGGCAACCAGTCACCTTGGCCAAAATAATTGATGGCAAGAGCTGAGTGAATCATTTCACAGCAGAACACCTTCTGCTTACATTGGGTTCTTTTTTTGTGTGCCAATGGGATATTCAACAGCACATCACAGGTTTCTCAAGCACGTTTTTCTGGTTTTTTTTACTCTTTTTACATTAATCAGTTTTACTTGAAATTAGAGCTCTGTTGCTGTTAGGCTACTGGGAGACATTGCATTTTTCAATTCTCAAAGTGTGCTGCATAAACATATCCATGGTTATTAACATGTTAAAAAACTAGCTGATGCAAATATTCACTTGTACAAGTTCAGAAGCCTATTTAGTCAACTTGCATGGCTAGAGATTCATTTGTGTGCATGTGCTTTGCAAGCAAGCACACAGAGAGATGTGACTGAGGCTGAAGTGAATTAATTAAAAATGCAAATGAATATGTCCAGCACAGCAAAACACATACATTGTTATTTAAGGTTAATCAAGTGCTTAAATTCTTTGTAGAATTGGGGTTGAATTACACTTAAAACTAAGCCTATGATTCAGTGTTTTATTGAATCAAGGTCCATTTGCAGGAGCATTTGAGGGGGGACTTTTTGCTTTTTAGCCAACTCTACTTATTAAATTACAGTTTCTGCATGGCCATATTTTTGTTTTCTTTATTTTGGGTTCATTTTACAATGACAGGCCATAAAAAATTTCATTTGTCTTTAGAAAAGTCCAAACCCAGCAGCTCTCAGGAGCCGTTGATTTATGGTGTCCTGCCTTCATGATCTTGCAATGAGCATTTGTTCTGATGATGTGATGTTTGTGATTTCATATCCTGCTGTGGAGCTTCAGTGTGAGAAGGCGTATTTTGGAACTAAGATGAACTGGAATGTTGCCTCACCTACTCATGCAGTTTCAGGTCCAATGAATTGATTTAATCTCTTGCTCTTAATAAAAAACAGTTGTTATTTTTCTTACTCTCCACTGGATTCCTAGACCACATCTACAGTGGTGTCAAGAAAACAAATATGAAAATCACTGTTTAACCGTAACTTTAAGTTCTCTGTGGTCAAACTGGCTTTCAACAATGTTTAACTATCAGAATATGAAATAATTTTAATATCTAGTCATATCTATTTATCCATGAATTGCACCGAGCATTATTGTAACTATCAATGATCACAACAGCTATCTGGTCAGAATTTCCCTTGTTGCAGCTGTGCTCCTCTGAGAAGAGCTGACCTCCACCTTATCTGTACCCTCCCATTTTGTAGTTGAAGAAGATAATTAGGTATTCAATCGCCCTTTTCCTAATAAGACTGAATGAACGCAGTTCTCAGCCTCTTCTTATATATCATGTGTTCCAGACCCCTGGTCATCTTGATGGCCCTCCCCTTGACTTACTACAGTACATCCCTGTGTTTCTGGTAGGGCTAGCAACGGAGAACATATTTCACACTGTCACTGAGAAGTGGATAATATAAATGAAACAAATTGGGCCATTTGCAGCATTTGGTAGGTTTGATTGAAGAGTACTGGCTCTGGAAGCCTCTTGCGTCAATTGTCCACCCCTCTTCCCATCCCAATTTATTTGCTTAAAATAATACAGTTGTTAATTAGCCTCCTCTTTACTCACCACCATTAAAACAAACCAGGCAAGAAAGAATAAAACTAATAGATAGCAGTGCCGTGTGGAGACCTTCTTGAATGGGTGATTCAAGAATGGTCAGCCTCTAATCTCAGATGAACTCATAAAGTGAGAAGTAACACTTCTATTGTCCCTGTATTCGCTTTGTTCAGCACCTGTACATATGCTACTATAAATCACCGCCTGATCCCTGACACTGGTTTCGGGAATGCGTTGCCAAAGAAAGAATGGTGCCAGAGGTACAAGCCAGCAAATGAGGAGGTGAGTCCAGTGACCCACCAGTGATCAGGCAGACTGAAACCCCTTCACACAGGCGAATACAGCTGGGTCTGACTCTAAGCAAACACGAGGAGAGGAAGGAGCATCCCACAGAGTCAAGAACTGCTGAAAGTGCATCTGAGGAGCAGCAAAGGATGGGGAAAAGGCTTCTGGAGGCAGGTTTTTGCAATCAGTTTGGAGTTTTTCTGGGTCACGTCTGTTACGGAGACACCAGTGTGGACTGTAGTACAATTTCTTACTCTTACAGTGGAATACAATTCACTTACTGCAGGTCCTCCTGCATCAGATATTATCTTTTCCACATCTGTCTTACCCTCATTGTATTGGTATGTTCAGAAGAGAAATAATAGAAATTTTACAGATGCAGAATCTGGCACCAGCGTGGGATGAAGATGCTGTTCTGAACACCATCGTGCTTAAAGACATGCTGACGGAAACAGCTATGAAATATGGTGAGAATAAGAAAAATCTAATAACAATAATATCTATACCTTGACATATTCTGAGGCTATTTAAGCCAGAAACGAATTCAGAATAGGGCAGTGTCAACTATCCAGTAACTGTTAACTCACTACTCTGGGATCTGCCAGTCCCTCACCTCTCGCTCTCTGTTTCACACCCCACATAACCTTCCAGGTTTCTGTTGGACTACCTCCTCTAAGATTAGTTCCCACTCTCCTTCAGCTCCCCAGTAGATCTTTATAAAGATTTTGGCAGCGCATTTTCTAGAAAACAGAATCAGCAGTGGCACACCAGCTACCTCCACCATATGGGAGTAAACTAAAGTAACAATTTTTCCTCTGGTCTCCTCCTACTTTCAGAAAAAGACCTGCATTCTTTTTAGGACAAACTGAGTGAGTCCAGCAATGCAACATTTTCTAGACACACATGCACACCCCACCACCACCCACCACCCGTCATTGGAGATTAGCATTAGACAGGTCACCCCCACATTTCACTTTGCCTTCTCTTCATTCACACTTTCCCCAAAAATGCACTTGGCTGCATTTGGCTATCAAATCTTTGGCTTTTGTCACATACTAAATGACATTTGGACTAGAGGAGAAAGCAAGAATTCATTGAAAATGGTAAGTGGTGGAATAAGTTCACTGCAAATCCATGCATTACTTGCAGCGTGGCTCCCGTCCTTTACTTACGGGCAGGACCAGCGCTACTCTACAGACTGCAGAGGCAGCTGCCTAGTGCAGGGGCTGGCCAAGGGCAGCAAGTGTATCCATTAGTAATTTGTGCCCATAGCACAAATCTGTAGCACTTTTTGTTGTTCTCTCAGGCCTCTGTTCTGGGTGTAGGAGCCCCTGACAGAAAGTGGGGTATGTCTCTAGACCACAGAGAGTAGCTGGAGTTCACACACTCTGCCGTCCTCCCCCAGCTCTTTCTTCCCTGCACTTTGCAAGGGGGACAGCGACATTTGGCAAAAGGTAGGCACCCCTGTGGAGAAAAACTTGTGTCATCTCGACTGGCGCAGAATCACGAAAGAACATGTCGAGGACACATACCGCACTCTGTCATGGTTCAGCCATGATTTACTTGCAAAGCACTTTTGTATTCTTAGCATTCTAGAAACAATAAAGTTGTTCTTGTTGTTGTTACTGTAATGTTGTTATTCCTGTAAAGGAGAATCCGGAATGGATATAGTGGGTGACCTGAGAGCGTTTTCTGTTGACTTCTATGGTTTCCTTACCATTCTGAAACACTTTCACTGTTTGAACTCGAGCTACCTGCATAGAAAGTAGCCAGAAATCTCTCTTGCTTTTCAGGGATCACAGATTTTATCCATCAGATTTTCTGACCATATTCTCTACTGTTGAAATCATTAGTTTGTGCAGGATCGTATCTGTACAGAATCTGGAGTAGAAACCACATTTGCATACCAAAAAGTCATATTGCACTAATGTGTCTTGCAATAGGAGCTGCTGATGCCTGCAAAGGAAAATAGCAGCATGCAATGTGCTTCATTAATCGCAGGACTGTACATTCATGTTCAACTTGATGTTAAGCTTAAAAACAGTTGTTGGTGTACCTTGTTATTTAAACTCTATGTAAGCAATGTGACCTAAATCCAATGATGGAGACTTGGCACCAAATAAACTTTACCGGCAAATAAAGCATTAATCATAAGCTATAAATATCAAATTGTTTCCATAGCATTTTGAAAACTTTTTTAGGAATAATCACAGTGCACAGACTAGCAGCCTATAGGAGGGAAACTACAAACAAGAAGTTGCAGTAACATTTGCTAAGTACTTTTTTCATCACTTAATGAGATTATACAAGGCTTTTCTACTACTGTCTCTAGAATATTTGTTATAAATATTTTTAGACCAGTTTTTAAAGATGTAGATTTAACGTACATGAGTACTGTGGTAAAGAAAGGGTTTTTAAATATTTAGAATTTGTAAACACCTCTGGCTCTAAGGCACATATTTACCTGTGCCTATTGCACTTGGTTATCTCATTGGGTGAGTTAAACACTGCCTTGTTTTGTTCTTGTGTATAATGAAGTAGAATAATAATAATAGAACAGCTATATCTTCTTATTCTCCTCTTTCAACTATGCCATCATTGCTCTTTTCTCCTTATAGCCTTCTGTCACTTTGAAAGTCTTGTTAAGACCTTGTTTGCTCCAGCACAGAACTGATAAGAAAAGCAAATGTTTACATTGTAATTGGATGCTGGGAAAGCAGAACTGCAGAAAGCACCGGGAAGATAATGGCATCCTTTCTCTGAATAAGTCCTACCTTATCGTCAGAGAAATACCTTTGATTTCAGTGGAAGAAGAAACTGCTGATTTAGTTTATGTTAGATAGGACATAGTACTTTTAAATACAGCTGCCAATAGAGAAGATTTTTGTTATAGTTTGAGCTTATAGTTTGAACCACTGCCCAGTTTTTAATTTGTCATGAAACACAATGAAATTGCAATTAATGCTCTCTTTCTATGAGCCACAAGGTCAGTTTGACACTGTGAATAGTTAAATCATCCTTGGCAAAAGTCTTATTCTGGCATAAGTTCTATAATGAGAAATCCAGATTACTAGCATCGTTTGAAATGTGAGTGCCCAGCACTTAATCTAGTACCATTTGTTTTCGCACTGAACAGTAACGCCTTTAACGCAGTCATTAGGGATGCCTATGAATTTAATTGGTTTGACATTAGGTATTTTCCTTTTAATTATGCCTTTTAATGTCTGTTCTTTTCAATAAACAAGCAATTGCAAAGTCTTCCCAGCTCTGCTTCTTCAGCTTCTTCAGCTCTACTGCTGCACGGGGTGGGAGCGACTCAGTTCAGCTGGCTTCGCACACCAATCAGTAAAAATGCACGAACTGTCCCTAAAGGCCTTAAACCACATTTCATTGAAGAAAACAGAAACACAAGATCTGGCCCTCTCCCCCTTAATGGTCCTTGGATTTTCAGTGATTGCCTAATTTAAGTCTTCAACACTAAGATCATCCTCTGATACTCTGACTTAATAAAACCTTCCTCTGAGAACCAAATTAGAAGTGCCGCAAGGGACAGCTTATGAAGCAGAATGCTACTGACTATGAGTAAGGGTATTAGTATCTGGCGTTATGCTGTTTGGGCCACTTTCTCATCTATGACTTGTGCTGCTCTCTTCCTATACCTGCAGCGTTCTGCTCGGTCATGGCTCTTGCAGCGCTAGGGAAAGTGAGTTTCTCTACCCCCTCTGGAGCATCCTTTAAGATCCCGGAGTCAGTTGTGGTCCACCCTGTGTGCTAAGACCAGCCTCCTCTCAGCATACGCTTGCCCCAAGCGCAACCTGGCGCTCCATCTTCCCTGTCCCTTTTGCCCACCTGCCACATGGAGGAGGTGATGCAGCTCTGCAGAAGCTGTGTCACCTCTGCACCGGGGGGGAGATGGCACAGGGAAAGGAAGGGCCAGATGTTTCCCCTTATAGCTCCACAGCTTTGTGTGGTCTGGCTGCATTGCCATATGTGCATTAAACATTAAGACTATGTGGCTGGTATACTTAAAGCATTTAGTCTGATTAAAAAATAGAGTCCTCCAAAGTCTTTGTAGCTGTACTAGTCTCTTTATAAAATGTTGACATGCTTTAAAGTTTCGTCAAAGAGACGAGGAGAGAACCAGAAGGGTTTATGTCCACAAAGCAACTTTAACTTAGCTGTTATCCATATCACACACATGTAATATCTCGAAATAATTTGTACTGCTTCCTTCATTCTGTATTTCAAAACAATGCTGTACATATTGTTTGGCTTAAGGAATGAAATAATTAAGTGCATTTATATACTAATAAAAGGCCAGAAAAGAATGCCTCCCGTTTTTAATTTGACTCTCACAAAATCACTGTGATTCTTTTGCATTCCCATGAACCATCAGTGTCTAGCCAATGAATTCATTCCTTAGTAATATGCTTTTAAGCATATGTCTAAAAGTGTTTGCAAAGTGAAGGTAACTGTTGTCTAGGTCAATCCTTCAGTGTTAAGATGGCTATGTTTCCCAAAGGTATTGTCTGTTCAGATTATACCATCTTCCAAAAGGTATTGTCTTTAGGAGTATGAGTGTCTAATCCAGCAATGCCCTGCTTGAGGTAATTTTTAGTACTGCCGTTAAAAATAACAGGGATGATATTGTGTCAACTCTAGAACTAGAAATTGTAGGGTGCAAGAGAAATGATAAAGTAAAAGGAAGATGGAGTACAGAGAAAGCAGCCGACCAGTGCTCTTGCACCCCACTGGACTCCACCAGCTGTCACACTTACGATTGGCACACCAGTGAGTTTTTAGACAGTGCATCTGCCAGGCAATTCATTTGCTAATTAACCAGTCTGATGTGCATGCTCAGGCTGAATTCAACAGAAACGGATATGAATAGAAATAGCAATGACATTTTTTAAAGTTGAAAATTACATTTGTGGAGGTTTTCCAATTTTTCATCCATCTGGAAGCTGGTGAGGGTGCCCTCACCCTAGTGCCTGCCATGAGCTGATCTTGTCAGGGCTTATTGCAGCTGTTTGCTGCCAGTTGCAGCTTGGGGGTAACTGTTTGACGTTGATCTGGCTCTTCTCCTTACCTGCCCTTCTATCCAATGCAGCAAATGCCCTCTACTAGGATTGGGGGCAGGGGAAGAGGAAACAGCTGGAGCAGGACCCAAAAACCAGCAGAAGATTATTTTACCCAAGACCATTGTGATTTCAGGGGGAACTATTTTTTGTTGCTCGCCTGGTCCTTAACAAGCTGCGATATAAACCTACGGGAAAGGTAGTGTGGTTTTCAAAGTGACTATGCCGTACATCAAATGTTCTTGATGAGACAGATGGTCTTAGGATAGATGGTCCAAAAGTGCTGGAAACATGTAAAAGGTCTGTACATGTGTTTTATGGACCCTGAGCACACATACAACTAAATGTAAAGAGATGGTGTCAGTGAGTTATTGACCTCCGTGGAGCAGCTAGGAGCAATCACACAGCAAAAGCAGATGTTCCATGCGTGCAGGTTCATAGGCTGAACTATGACGCTTCTCAAATTCTCTGATTTGTGGGCTTTTTTTACTGCTCCTGCAACAATACCTTATGGAAATTTTTCTGCTCGACATCTAAAGAAATGTCTTTCCTTTGGTTTTCCATTTCTTGTTGTTAATAAAAATTTTGAGCTAAAAAGCTTTTAATTTTCAAAACTCTTCATGCTCATTAGTGTGAGTCTGTGTAGCAAAGCTGAAAGACTGTGGTAGCACAGTGAATCTTATGAAGGTCCCCCATTAAATATGTCTCATCATTCTGTTGAATTTTACATATTTTAAAATGTTATCATTAATTTGTGACTAAAGAAATTCTTCTGCTCAAAACATCTGAATGTTCATCTCTGAATCAAGCAGTAAATTTAAAATGTGGGGATGTTTAAAGTATGGATTGTGTTAAAAAATGGATGGTGTCTGGGGTCTCAGCATCTTGGCCCTACGAACGCTAGTGATCCCCCTGGTAACAAAGGTAAAAGACAAGATTTTCTCAAAAAACGACTTCGGAAATTTTGCTCAGGATAAGAAATCTCTGCATCTCCTTCAGTGAAGATCAAGATTTTCTCACAATTCCCTTCACGGTCAAATCACAATAGAAAAAATCAGTGGAATAGGTCAGCTATAGGTAATACAGCCACCCTTTGGCCAGCACACAGAGAAGTGCAGAGAGTCTCTAGGACTAAAGTACACACGGCAGCGGGTGCTAAAGAAGTCTGTTTTTTAGGGATCAGCAGGTCATTCACATCCCTCTGTGGGTATCAGCACAGTCGGGGAGGTCTTTAAAACACACTCAGCTGTATAATGAAAGAACAATGTCTTGACACATTTCCCAGTAGGCACTGGTAAATGAAGCTTACCATTCCAGCCCTGTCCTGCCCTGCTCCCCAGCTGCGGTGGTGGGACGACCCTGGCTGCAAGACCCTGCCCCATGGGAAGCCCCCCCGGTCCCCATGCACCGGCCCCAGGGAGCCACTGGCCCACACTGTGCCCTGACAGCTTTAATCATACATGATGCTTTTTTAATCCAAACCCATCTAAATCAGGGTGTCTCCACCCTTTCAGGGACCACACATGTAGAGTGATTTGCCTTTGCCCCCTCTTTTCCCATCCCCAGCTAGCTCCCCCACCTCCCCGTCAGCTGCTCACTCTGAAATGTCCATGTGGAAAATGTATGGAAAAGGCAATACTGAAAGTACTCGTGTTAATTTAACCCATCGTGTATTGTGATCTCACAGGTGGAAGTCAGCATTGCGCGATCAAGTAGCTTCAGGCACTTTTTAAGCTGCAGGTGCTTTTCAATCATTTAGGGAACAATTGCTGTCAAACAGTGGGAGGCTAGTTTGGGTTTACTAAGCGGTGCAATATGTGTTCCTCGTTGGAGGATCTCACAGCACGATGGCGAAAATACAAATATGTTTTAAGTATGATCATATAATCGATGCTACACGTATATTATGTATGACAGCAGTGGTGTATAATGCTACTTAAGATCCATCCTAAGGTGGATTTTGAAGCCGTCTCAAAGTATTTGAAGGTCATAAACACCACGCAGGGAGACAAATTACCTAGGGTAGTGTAATACACTTATAACAAGGAGAACTAGGATGCAATGGAACAAAGTAAAATTCAGGCTGCATATCAGGAAAATTTTCCTAATAGTGAAGTCTATTAGCCTGTGGAATAGCCTCCCAGGGGAAGCGGTGGAAGCTCCGCAGCCTGAGTCATTTAAAGCTAGACTAGAAAACATTCGAGAATAATCCTGAATTGGCAGAGAATAATCCTACATTGGCAGGGAGATGGAAAAGATGACCTAATAGGTCTTTTCCATCTCTAGCTTCTATGATTCAAGCAAGGTATGTTGCTGTGTGTTATGTATCAGGGCATGCCCAGCCCATTAACTCCAAGTTCCACTTCAAAGTGGAAATCTTGAAATTTTACTTTGGCTGCAACTAACTTTGCCATTTCAGCAGACAGTGAGAGCTTTGTGTTCCTAAAACATTTGTTCATTTTTAAGGCCTGCGTAGAGATTGAGAATATTAACAATAAATTTAGAACAAATTGTGGTTTCTTTTAAATGAGAAGGATCTTTTCCGTTTCTTTTGATTTTTTTTTTCTCTTTTTCGGCATGGCACTATGAAAGGCAGCCCTCTGACCAGGTTCCAGTTCTATCTGCATATTTCCACATCTGTTCCCATCATTATCATGTTTGACTATCTGATGCATATAGTGTTGCAAGGAGCAGCACTTAGTTCACAAGCAGGCCTGAATCTTGCAAATGGATGAGCATTTATACGCATATGAGTCCACATACAACATTGCTGTTCCCGCAGCTGTGCTGGTTAAATACATTGACTCAATGGACCAGACTCTCAACTTGGTGTGAATCACTGCAGCTCTACCCACTGAGGAGGTGACTGGTGTGTTTTTATTGTAATAGTGTGACTTCTGATGTGCTGCTGGTAAAATGCACTGGAACGGATCCTCTAACTGGCCAGGTTTACCTTGCATCACTCACGCAGCACAACGTGAATGTGATCTGCCCAGAAATGGCTCGTAGGACATGTTCCCTGCCAGGAAAGCTCTGCACTTCCAGAAAACTGGCAGATGCATCACAGCTGCTTCCCGAGCCCTCTGCAGAGTCGGGGAAGGGCCAGGGCCAGGGCTGGCATCAGCGAGCAGAGCTGCTCTCCGGTAACACTCGTTCACCGGCACGCCTCTCCACTGCGGAGCAGCGGGGCATGGAAAGGGCAGAGCACCTAGTCCATGAAGTCCTGTTGTTGAATGTACTCTGATATTGTGAGAAATAACCCCTTTAACATTTGTTCCTAAGGAGATGGGTCCAATGCCCAATCCTCATTTCAGCTATCTCTCACTATTGGAAGGTGACAGGAGAGATCCAGTGCCCCATGGACCTGGTTGTATCAAGGTCTACAGCTTGGCAGAGAAAGGAGAATAAGTTCTGATACCAATGCTCTGTGCTGGCCTTATTTGACTCAATATAGAGCACTTATTTTGCTTGGTGAGGCCAACTCACCATGGGAAACACTTGTCCAAGTGCTGTGGGTATTACTAAAAATTCCTGACATCAGAACTGGATAGCTTCCTAGTTCAAATCAGAGTTACCTCAAAAGTGTGTCTGCAAGGCTGCCTTATGCTCTCACCCTTGTGGAATCCATGGGCTGCGTGAGTGTGAGGACACTTAGCAATTATTTACAAGACCGAGTGTGTCGTGCTGGAGGAGTGAATATAACCTGCTACTTCTCTAAGCATCCAAATCTTCATTTCACTCTTCTCAACCCATATGCTTAACAAGTGACATCTGGCTCTTCTTGTCTTTATAGCACACATTTCTCTCTGTCCTTTTCCAAGGGGGCCCTTACTTTTTGGAATAGCTTTACTGAAATCACAGCATTTAAAGATCCAAAAAGTATTGCTTTTGATAATGCATGAGAGAAAAACGGGTGAAAGGGAGGCTAGACTAAAATCAAATAACCTTCTCTTTCAGGAAAAATATGTGTCAGTTCAGAGGTGTGCTTAGGCAAATTACTGCACGATCTTCCTCTTGACTCTTTCTCTGCTTCTTTCTTCTGTCACCATCCCTTCTACTTGCCTGTCAATTTACATCAAATGCCGACTCTATTTCTTTTTGCAACAGAGGCCTTCCTTGCGTATAGGACACCTGACACAGTTCCAGATACTCGGTATCTAGAGGAAGAAGAGGGAAATAACAACCGTCCCAGGAGTCTTCAGTTGAAAACGTATATTTTGCACCTGCTATTGCATGCTGATTTCAACAGGGAGCCAGGTGAGGAGTCCAAGCTCATAAAGAAAATTTTTAAAGTCAGTGCATTTTCCGGGTAGCAGCATAAACATTACATCTGGCTCCCTGTTTCTTCACCAGATATTTCAATGGCTAGTAAGGGTGGGAGGTTTTTCAACCTCTTCTAATTTTGGCAGTGACTTCAGTGGGAGAGGGGTTATTCCAGCACTGAGCCCATGTGGAAAATCTCACCTTAAATAATCAAATATAAATTAGATATCCAGGATATTATCTGCCACATTCAACATCAGCTGCAAGTGGATCAAATTTAAGTCCAAAATAGGAAATAGTAACCTGGAACACTGCTTGCTCTCAAAGCAAGCTTCAGTGCCAGGCCTTGCCTCAACTCCAATTGCCAGGTCAGGAGTGGTAACGCAATATCATTTAGGTCTCCGTGCTACAGAATAAAAGCTTCTCCATGTGTTAAACTTTTACTGTTTAACCTAGTGATGCTGGAAATGAACACTTGTTAGTGTTAGAGAGATAACTTACAGCTTTTGCATGCAAGAAAATTTAACACCACTATCATTTAGACTTTAAACCATTTCTATGAACTGATGATGCTTTTGGATGTGAAAGAACTGCTTAAGTTCATGCAATAACATATACTTTCAAAGTCTGGAAGTGAAAATTCTACATAGGACCAGCATCTTTCCTAAACTGGGATTAGTTGCAATTACAGTGTTACGGCACCAGATTGGACTCTGACCATGCAACAGGGTAACATCGATTACTCATAAAAAACTTTGGAAGAAGCAGAATCAAAATGAGTGTCATACGTTCCTGCTGCAATATATCCCTGCAAAATTTTTGTTGTGCATATCATTGTTATCTGACAAGAGAACTTAAAGAAGGAAGAGCATAGAGTCTTCTCATTTTTAATTGCAATGCTTACTACTAATTAAAAACTGTGAATGGTGGTTTCCATAATACTAATTTATGATAGCAAGCCTTTATTAACATAAATATTTCATTGTTCAATGAGGACATAAAAAAAATAAATTGACATTTTGGCAGTCATTCAATGTTTTTGGGATCTATTTTATAAGATATTTTACTGATGAAAATGTGTCTTAAAGCCTTAGCAATATGTTTGGCTTTGGTCTTTGGCAGCAGAAAAGCAAAAATCTGAAAGCCAGAAATGTCCCCAGAGCATGCATCTATATTCCTGCTATAGAGTTCTCCTTTTACAGACAATTGGAAAAATGTTTCAGTGGCTGTTTTCTGATACATTTTGATTTGTATATGAGCAAATCTCACGTTTCTGCTGTCAGACATTCCCATGTTTTATCACATTTTTCTTAAATCATTTTCAAGAAATTGCATTAACTTTTCAAATTGACAGAAGTAAATATCGGCATGATAAAAGTTTAACACTGATTTCACAGATAGCACCATTTATTAACTTTCTGAGGAATTTTGTGTTGACTAAAGAAAAAACAGGAGAATCACTTATACTCAAACTACATTTTATTTTGAAGTGAAGTTTATGGAAGGCATCATGTATGGTTGCAGAGAATATTTGGAGATATGTATACACATCAAAATTTCTTGAAACTTGCTATACTTGAATATGTCTAAAAATAAGGACACATTAGATAGCATCCTAATTAAACACCTTATGACTACAGCTTAGCAGTTTCTTAAGAGTTTAATATAATACAGTGCTAACAATGAATGACAAAAGATTAATTCTCTACACTGAATGTATATTAGAAATTTTCTTCTTTGAGACAGTTTTCCAGTACTTACTTAGGAGAATAGCTTTCTGTACTGCTGGTAAAAGCTTGTCCGAAAGTTGAGGTACATTTACTGTAGTATAAAAATCAAGAAAGGGAACTAACACTCAAGAGTCATCAAAGCAAATGCAGAAAGGGCAATGGGTCAAAAGTCAGGAGAGTTCATCCTGATTTTAACTCTGCATTGAGGTAGTGATTTGGATTCTCCATCACCCATATTAAAATTTGATAGGCAGGTCCACAAACAGCAGATGTGCCAGTACCCAGTCTCACAAGACCTGTTATATTTTCCTGAGCAAGACCTACACCTGCAGTGTAACTACTCTTCTTGTTTGTTTATTAGTTTAACTGCTAAATTTTGTGGCAGAAAATGTCTTCCACCGTGACATTCAAGTTTCTGACATTTAATTGCCTAATATAGTTAGGCACTGTTATTCAAAATTCTGCTTTAAAACATTTTTTCTTTTTTTTTTTTTCCTAAATAAAAATCTAACTAGCTAATGGCTTAAATGAAATTGTCTGGCTCTTTTGTTTGGCTTTCTGATTTCTGCTGTCTGACTTATGCTCTTTTGGGGACAGTAGTGCCAAGTAAATTATTGCAAGACCACCTTTCCAATCTCTTTTCCATACACAGTCACCCAGAATCTTAAAGCTTGTTCCGTAACAGGAAAGGAGCTTAGTGACATCTCTTTAACAACAAAAAATATTCTAACTAATAAGGCGTGTACTTACTCTTACCACTCTGTTTCCATGTTACACCCTTTCCTCTCACAGTTCTGTTCATTTCTTAGACAATATATTCCCTGCAGCACTGTCTTTTCCTGTGTTTTGAAAGCACCTATGCCTTTTTTTTTCACTCCTGTCATGTAAAGAATTAGTACTTCTTTTTCAGAAGTAAGTAAAAAGAAGAGTGTTGGAAAGACAGAGAGGTGGAAGGCTATTTCTGTGCGCTGGAGTGGCTTGCAGCTTGTAACAGATGTTCTTGCAGCAGCTGAGAAGAAATTAATAGCTAAACAAAGAGGTATTTAAAGTCACACTACATGTGCTTGGACAATAGGGCCTTAGGCTTCAAGTCTCCAGATACTTGTGTGCATTTAAGCAAAACATTCCGAAGGATGCATTACATATAATTTGAATGCCAGGCAGAATGGTATACAACCCTAGGCTCCCCCTTTCTAAAAGCTGAAGTAAGTATTAATACTCAGGTGTTCATGCCATCGGTGCAGAGGTGAGAAATAGCAGGTGACTGGATAAGCTACCTAACACAATAAACCCCATTCTGAGCAGGAAAAAATATGCCCCCTGGAAAATACTAACTGTGCTAAAATCTGCTCAGCCAGCTTGCTATTGTTTGTTATAGCGGCTCATGCAGAATATTGAGATTTTTTTCTGTTCTGGAGGTAGCTTGGGACAGGAGAGTTTGAGCAGCATTCAAGTGGGCACAGTCTATCCTTTACCTTTTCCAAACAGCTTGCAAAACTCTTAATGGAGACCTCTGTGTGCAATAGGTGAGTATGAAATTCCTCCTCAAACCCAAAGCAGACAGTATCTGGGGCGCATAATGTCTGTTTTAGTAGGTACGTGTACCAAATCTCACTCAAAGGTACTTTGCTCCTTGACAGCATAGTTAGGCTGGCTTTCAGAGTTGATATTTATCAGGTATCGGATCTCCTCGGCTCAGAAAAGGTTGTTTTATTTGTGCTGATTCTGAATCAGGTCACTTATTTTTATGACAAGCTGAAAAGATGAGGAGACTATGTCTAACAACTGCAAGAAACATTGCTTACACTATTCTGCGGTGTTAAGCACGTTGTTAAGACAGTTTCTGTTTTACATAGTCATGGAGCAGAAGCAAGGGTGAAAATGAAGGAGCAGAGTTGTGTGCCAAAAAAAACTTTAATATTCTTCAAACGTATATGATCTGAAATATGTCATCATCATCTGTGTCATTAAGTGCTTGTGGGAGATTACAAATCTTCAGGCAAGTACTAAATGCTGTTTTCTATTTTCCTCTAAGTCAGTTATAAGAATTCTCTGAAGTGTGGGAAATATAAATCTCATTTACTTATGGTAGGAAAATTTGTATTGGCTTCTGTTTCACAGAACCACAGAATCGCTGAGGCTGGAAGGAACCTCTTGGATCATCTAACCCACCCCCAGCTCCAGCAGGGTCAGCTGGAGCAGGTGGCCCAGGCGTGTGTCCACTCAGGTTTTGAATATCTCCATGGAGATATTCATTTCAATAGGCTCAGCCATAAAATAAAACAAGCCTAAACCTGTGGAAAGCAAGACACCTGGCAGGAAGTAACTAACAAAAACTAACAAAAGAGGGAAAACTACTGTGCGCAGAAAAAATATGTATCCTATTGTCATCTGTAAGGACAAGGGCAGGCAGGTGCCTGAGAACTGCATCTATTTCTGTATAGAAAATCTGCCAGAGAGATATCCTTCATCTCTTAGGTGCTCTTGAGGTCCTCGTGGAATGAGCTATGGCATTCGAATGTAAGCCCCCTGACACAAGCCTGGAAATATCTAAGATCATAGTGAAGGCAGGAATATGCTCATCAGTGTTTCTCATTAGGATGGCACGTTGCTATCAAAAGAGCTTGCGTTGTGTCCGCCCTCTCCCAGAAGATGCTCCTGTTCGCTTATCTTGCACCAACAGCGTGGGCTTTTCACAAATACAGAGCATGGTCGTGGGCAAAGGAGGGGACTGCAGCTGTGCAGAAGATAGGGTGGTGCTGAGAAAGCCTACAAGGTCTGTGCTGCGGCAAGGGGCTGTGACGTTGTCCATTGCTCCCTGCATGAGGATTTGGCTGTGTAGGAGCCCAGCTGTGGACATGTGCATCTGTGCAATGCCCTTTGCAAGCAGCAATCACAGAAATCCCACTGTACCCTGAACAGGTTCTTCAAACAGGAGGAGTAATCATGTGTTTGGGTGTTTTGGGGTTTTTTTTTATTCTGAATGTAAAACCCTTTTAGAAGTAGTTCCCTGTGAAAGGCATTTTCTTAGAAGAGAAGTCTTCTTGTCTTTTACTTTAGTAGAAAACATATAAAAGTACATGATTTCACATTTCTGCAGAAAGTACAATATAATATTACAAATAACTTCATGGAAGCAATGCGTCTGAGGGCAAAGTTTGCATGAGGGCATACAAAGGGTTACAAGCACAAGTCCCTAGCTGTGTGAGTGAATAGCTTGTGACATTTGACTGTAAAAATGTGAGCTGACTAAATACCTAAATACCTTTATTGACTAAAGTCAATAAAATTACTGACTTTCAAAGTGTACAGGCTGCCAGATGACATCTAAAGGGAATCCCATTATGTCTGAAGAATATCTTCCAGCTGGAGCGATGGCATCCATGACATGATACTTTCTACCTGAAAGAAAAGAAAGAACTAAGAAAGGGGAAATAGGAGGGTCCTCTCTGTCAAAGCCACGAAAGAAGGGCAGTGTTACAATGGAAAATAATATTAAAATGGTTAAAAAAGCACCAAATTTTTTCCATCACACAGATTTCAGTAACCATGAATCATACTGCTGTTCAAACATACATCTGGCATTATTTCTTTCACTGAGTGCCCACATATGTCTGAGTATATGACACTCCGTGCTTGTCAAAGGTCCTCAAATTTTTTCTAACACGTCAGTTCAGTGACAGCGCAATTGGGTAAAGAATAAGCATAATTAACAATGGCATGTTTAATATTGTTTATGATTGCCTTCTATCAAAATAGGATCTTAAGAAAGCATGACAACACTAACAATTGTAATTACCAGCTTAGCTGGACACATTACAAATGTTGGACCAGAAAGAGAGATCACTTCCAGGTGCAACAGGGGATTGCATTTCTTGCTGATTCTGGGTGAAGAAAACTGAGGTTGCATGTGTTGCAGGAAAGTTGCATACAAAACTATAGTGAATTTTATGAAATAACACTGAAACCAAATAGTCTTTGCAAGTCTATGTTATTAACGAGTACGGGGAAGGCAGCAGTGGTAATTTCTGTAAGCATATTGTGTTACTTATCCTCTACACAATAATGCAATAAAAAGATTGAACAGCTCCAGCCTTAGTGCAGGCAATATGCAATACTTCACTAAACTGGTTCCCTGGAAGTGTTCTGGAAACTTCTTAATTATAGACAGGGACAAGGGTAACTAAAGGACTTACAGACCATTTAAAGGATAATACCCAGTTCCTATATGTTAACAGCTAGTACAAGACTTCTGGGGATGAGGGACTATGGGGAAAATATAAACCTTATGCTGCATGTCATAGCAAATAAAAGTGGCTTAGAGGTGAAGGAGCAGGATGGAAATGATAAAGTCCTATTCATGATATTTTTAATTTATGTATGTCTATCAAATAAAAATTATGAAATCAGTAGGGATCACTGGAGGTTTCTCAGTTGCGTGAAGTCACTCAGGTTTCTGTTGGTGGCCCAGGGAGGAGGTGGGTGGGAGTGAGGACACTGAGGAGACAGCTGCGGTCCACAAAGACATGTGGGGATGTGTGTTGTGGGAGAGCTCTCTTTTTCTTGGATCTCCTCTTTTTTCTCCTTGAATCTGCAGCACAGTCACTTCAGTCTCAGCCTCCCTCTGTGCATGACCTCTTCCTTATCTTGCAGCCTACCACCATCCCTGCCATACTGTCCCTTCCTATGCGTTACCTTCTGCCTGGGCTTCCTATCCAGCCCACAGGGCAAAGAAGGAAGGGGGAGGGGAAAGGGAAGAGAAATGGTGTCCTACTGCCATGATGCCTGAACACTGTTTGGATGGAGGAGAAGTGGAAGGAATGTTGGTACAGAGAAAAAGATGGGGGGGAAGAAGAGGCAGCAGTCCCATGGGAGTTCAGCCACTGTGGGTAGAAGCAGGGAGTGGCCAAGCCATCCTCCCTGCCCTCTTGCAGCAGCCCCTGCTGCCCCCCATCCCTGTCCCTGTCCCTCCTCATGTGCAGAAGCAGCAAAGTTTGGGGGAAACACGCACACAGACATGCTCGTTCAGCATAACCCTGTCTTCTTGGGCAGACTACATCAAGGTGCCACTCTTGGCAGCTACCTCCTTCAGTGGTATACAACATCACCTAGTGTGGTTTCTTGCTGTCTGAAAGCCTTTCAGGAGTACCGCACCACCCCGTAGCCAAAGAACAGCAATCCAAAGATCATGTCCCTGTGCCTGTTGAGGAGCCTAGATATGAGCTGTGGCTTGTCTGCTGGGCAAGTCCCTTCACTCTTCTGTTTCCTGTCTTAGTTTTCATCCGCCAAGTCTATTCAGACTGCCGTGCTTCTGAGTGAGGGACTGCATGCTAGCACAGTCATCTTGGTTCAGGCTGGGACAGCATTGAAAAAAGAAGGCATTATCCAGCTTGAATAAAATACATACATAGGAAGTAGATGTGGTGGCCCCCTCCTTGTCACCAGTCAGAACTTGGGTCCATCAGCTGGAGTCCTTGCCAAGTTTAGCAGATGTAGGTAGGAATTCGCCACTGAGATAACAGGGATTTAGCCCATGCAGAGCTTTGTAGAAGAGGAAAAAGACTCTTGAAGTGGACCCTGATTGCCACGGCAGGCAACATGGCGTGGGGAGAACACTTGTGTGTGATGAGTTCCCATCAGGGGCTCTGCTTTGCCCCTCACAGCTGCACTTGCAAGGCAAGATTGATTGGTATGTGTGTATTTCACACATTAATACAATGCAAGAACAGCCTGTGTTGTGTTCCAATACCTCAGGAGATAGAAGATTACTGCTGCCAGATAATCAGATAAACCAGGATGCCTTAGGTAACAAAAGATAATTGTGTTAGGCAGTAAATCAGGCAAAATTAGATACCCATTAACAAGTGTATTTGGCATCAATTAGCCAATTTCATTTTTAAGATATAGTGTTAACTTTAATTTACAGCCATAAAGTGTTATTTTCTTATCCAGTATTTATTTGCTGTCTGAGGTTTACTGACTCTTGACCGGGGAGACGAATACATAAACCTGTGCATGGTAGGCTACAGGATTTGTCCTGTGCATTGTCCCAAGAATGTTTTAATCCCTCTTCAGTTCTTTTTTCTTAAAAAAAAAAATCTGTCACAAATTGCCAAAGGTCTGTGTATTGGTAGACATTCCTCACTTGGAAAACTTTCAAAAGTATACCCATTCCTGTTGAAAATCCTTCTGGGCTGAGGAGGATGGATTGCCCTGGAGGTAACGAATGCTGGGCCAAAGTCTAATTCTACCAAAGAGAGGTCATGTTAAGATAAGTTTTTCAGAAATTTTAAAATGAAGAAATGTACCCAATGTGTTTATGTTGAGAAATTTGTGTTAAAAAAAAAATTGAATTTGAAAAATTTTAAAACTATAAAAAGAAATTTCCAAAGAGTGAATTACAGTGTTTCAGGAAGGGCTATATTTGTCCATCAGCTCCACTCTGCAGGACACAGCTAAGGAAGCTCCACAGCGTGTTGTGAGACCCATGTGAGACCATATCAGTGGTTCCTGAAGGTTCCCAGTTAGTCAAGGTCCTTCATTTTTGGAGCAGAACAACTCAAATTCTGTTGCATATATTACTGTGAAATAGCTCTTGTGTACAGTGCAGTAATCATAGCTCCTGCAGAGCCAGAGCTTTATTAATTGGCTGCAGACTTTTAGATTTGATTTGTAGAGTTTTGTAAATGTCTTCAATAAACCTTAAGGTCTGATTCTCATTGCTGTAACAGCTCCAGTATTAAGCAGACACAAGGCATGTCTGCGTACCTGCTACAGAGCCAGGAGCAATGACCCTGGTAATCCAGCTCTGAATTCTGGCCATGCTAGCATATCAGTGCATATATCTATACACATACATCTACATCTATTTCTACTTCTATCTCTAACTCTATCATCAACTATAATCTATCTGTATCTGTGCCTGTATCTATATCCATCTATATCATCTATATCTACATCTAATCTACACATATGAGTACATCTCCACTCACGGTTTGCAGAAGCGAGTATGGCTGTGTAACTACGGTGCTGAGCTCAGGCTCATTAGGTCTTTGGAAAGGTCTAGACAAAGAGGTCAAGCAAAAATGTATAATTCCATTGACTCCTTAGACACCTCTATTCTTGAAGCATTAATGTTGTTTCACAGCCCAAAGCAATGGACTCAGTGGTTTTGGACAGGGAGAAGTATTGTGCTGCAGGCTAATTTTAGATAGACAAATGTAAATACATAAAATGTATCACAGCCAGGACACTAGGGCTACTGGCCTTATTTTCCTGAAAAAGGCAAGGGGTACATGTTAACAGTTACTGGTCAGGATCCAGTTTTCTGTGTCGTGACCATAGCCCTGTACTGTGTGCCCTGATATCCCTCTGGCACTCGTTCATCAGTGTCTCCGGGAGGTGAATGCGGCTTCAGGAATCACCGGCAGACGCGGCTGCCTGCAGCACCTTCCTCGCGGCCTCCCAGCCAAGCCCTGACCCAGCGGCCCCGCGCCGGCTCACCAGCTGCTCTGGCGGTTGGCCACCCCGTTCCCTACAAAATGCGGTTTTGTTTTATGGGAGGTAGACAACTGTCAGTCACTTCATGACTTTGCATAGCCCCATTGATACCTAAAATAGTCTGATAAAGTGCAAAATAATTGGAGGACATCAGTCTTTATGACAAAAAATACTTACATTACCATTTAGAGAAAACTATGTGAACCATTATCTTACCTAGTTTAAACAACCAATGAAGAAAGGGTTAATAGAACAAGCCAATGATTTATTAAATGTTATTTGCAAAGTTTGTCTCTACAACTTTAGCAAGAATTCCAATTCTTTCATTGCCTGGCAAAGACCAGACAGAGTTCCTTGTGTATATTGTTTTGTACTCTGAATATATTACAAATTAACTGTTAGGTGTTTAGAACTTGCAAAACAATCTATTTGAAAGAGAGCCTGGCAACATGAAATGCGATTGGGGGCGGGGGGG
>NW_009213641.1:174649-200897 GCF_000690835.1 Fulmarus glacialis
AACCAGAATCTTGTTGGCTTTTCTTTAAAGTCAGATAGTCATAAATGACTTGACTGAAAGGATAAATAATATTTGTACTGCACTTTTGGATACAGAATGCCACCCACAGATCAAAGATTACACTCACACAGATTTGCAAGCCTAAATAGGAAGTTATATTATGGACTGAGAAGCCAATCTACTCACATGTGTGCAATCTATATTTTGTAGATATCTAACGTTAGTTAGATGAGCAATTTTTTGGATGAAATCTTAATAAAACAGCTAAAGGGCTTTGACTGCAATGAGTATTGATGCTGAGTTCTGGCTATTGTTTGGAGACAGGACATTACAAGACCTTGAACATACAGGACAAAAGAGTCCCTGTGCTGGGAGACGTTTAGCCTCTGGCAAGCTTTGTGCGTATGAGCAGATCGTGCTGTCCACCACTGGGATGCAGCTGAGCTGGAAATAAAGATGGGATGACAACTTGCTATGCAGTCCTGTAATAATCAGAGGGGGCTAAAACTTAGCTTTACATATTATTCACAAATTAGTTGAAATGCGTTTGTACTGAATGTTGAATTCTCACCACGTATTCTTCCAATGTGGAAACATATGGTATAAGTGCCAATGATTGATGAAACCTAGAGATACACAAATACCAAAAGTAAAGGGAGATGATATCCCAAAGACTAGACTGTGATGACTGAAAAAAAAAAATTAAAAACGAGGGTATAGGATTCCCTTTCACATACAGTATGGATTCTTGAAGTACTCCCAAGCTGTTCAACTGGCTGAAGATTAAAGAAGACTGGATGGAAGCTCAGTCTCTGCAGATTTTGCCTTGGGTATTGTTTACTTCTATCTGTGGGAGCTAAAGCCACAGCAGACACAGACACAACAGTGTCCAGTTCACTGGCACCCATTAAATGGAATGTAATATGAAGGTGCGTACTACTGCTTGTCAGTTTTAGATTTGGATAAACCACATGATATGTGATGGCAGCAGGGAGTCTGTGTATATTTAACGTATATATATATTTAGAGCATTACTACCAGAACCAAAGCTCCTTCTGGAATTGGCAGGAGAACAGTGTAAAATGATTCACCTAAAACCCAAAATTCAGTGAATCTTTTTTTTTCTTTTTTTATTTTTGGCAACACTTCCAAAAATTAGAGGAAAAATTTTTCCAGTCATTTAAACCTTTTTTTTTTTTAAATAAAAACCTTCAAAAATTCTCAACGTGGATAAAACTCCAACATTCCTTGGACTTGCAAACTTAAGGTGGAAGTTTCTTAAGAACTGTAAAAAAATATTTCCAAGCTAGCTTTTCTTATGAAATTTCAATATTCTGTTCAGTAGGACTGTTAACCCTAGCTAGAAACAGAGATTACAGAGTTAGATGCTTCAGAATAAAATGACAAATAGTTTCAGCGAAAAGTATTCAATCACGCTTTAAATTTCTTGGAGGATAAAGATGTGACATATTAATACAGGATAGGAATGATCTATATAGCCTTCCGTAATATCTATGCATTAAAAATCAACGCAAGAGTCTGCCAAAGGGCTACATTGTGGCACCACATAGCCAACATCATTTCTGTGCATGTCTGTTCACCTACATCAAAGTCTAACTTCCTTTCATGTAAAAAGTAAAGTATGTGGATACTTAGTGCATAGTAGATAAATTACTATCCATGTCTAACAATTTTATTTACTACTTATTTGAGTTCTTGGCATCCTTTTTTTATCAAGCACAAAAAAAAAAAAAAAAAAAATCATTCTTCAGTCTCTTTTTAGTGAACTACTATCTGTTTATCTATTACCTTTGCAAAGGTTTGCACCGTAACCAAATCACTGTACCTGCCAGCTGTTGTCCTGTATTTCTTTCATCTTGTCTTTTGGCTCTTGGGCAGAAAGAGTGATCCAGCAACAAGCCATTCAAATAATGACTTTAGTTTATTTTCAACATAGCTAGCTGCTTCCCTAGGTAGCTCTTAGGTTTCTTCACTAAGAGCCCAAGTAAGTCTAGTTGTTTCATGGTGATGAGAGTTGCAACGTATAAGGAGTGATGGTGAAAGAAAAATAGCTTTCCTTTTGGAGACACTACAAGGTCCAAACAGCAGCACAAAATAGCTAAACAGGGACTTTTCTGAGACATTAGTTAAGTTCCGTGAACCTAAAAAACCTTAATTTCTTTTGGTGCATGGCCTCTCCAACTGCTACACCAGAGCAAGGACAAGCCAGCATGGAGCTATTTACAAATTACTTAACTAGATCATTGCAGAGTCCTTTCCTTCTTGAGTACTTACTTCTTAATTACTGGATCCAGAGCAGCCTGGGACAAAAGCCAGCAATGCATGGAGTACCATGGAATTGTACTTACTTCCCTTGGGTCTGAGTTTAACTCTCTCCTTTAAATGTACAATAGATAGTAAATAACTAGTAGCAATATGTTTTAGTGAGGTGAACAGTGAGCATTATAAAGGCTTTCAGGGGGCACAAAGGCCTTGGTCTTCAGATACACACTTCAGTAACTGCAAATATGTAGCCTGGCATACGCATTAACTGGTGCAAGACAGGAAGGGAGATGTTTGCCCATGTATGAAAGCAAACACACTTGCATGTTCATGGCCACTGCAAACACTGAGACGCTCACGCACATACACACGCACACACAGCACTGATATGGAGTTCAAAACTTTGCTTAAACATTACCAAAAGATAACACTTTAATGAATAGTAAAATACAATATCCCATCAATAGGGGGATATTAAAAATAGGTAGTGAATAAGGAAGATGTTGTCTTATGAGTACAGTAAATTCCAGAGTTTTAAATACACATTGTATGAGCACTAGAAAAGCTGAGACCTGAACATTTTCCTTGTTGTTACCAAGAAAGAGACGGGAATTAGGCTGTACACAGCCAAATAAATAAATAAATCTATAGCTTTTCACTGTGGTTCCTGACAAAATGAATTGCTACTCCTATGTGCTCTGACAATCTGGTGCAGTGCCTCTAATGAGTCATTGGTAATAGCTCCACATTCAGAGAGCATCCACACTGCCTGCAGCAGGGGACCGATCCTGCAATAGCGCTGCACATCTGTGAGACATAGCGTGCCTTCCATTATCATGGTTTTAATTGGCAGTTGAAAGTACACAGTTCCTCACAGAACCAGACCCGAACAAGTGTTTATAATATAAAACATGGGAAAGCAATTTGCCTCCAAAACATTAGTATGAATTGCTAAGTGATCCATTACAGCAAAAAACACAGAACATTAGCGCATGTTGGAAGGAACAAGCCAACTACACCGTACCTTTCAAATCAAAGCAATAGGTTCCCGAGGAATGGTGTACACATGCAACAGGACTCATCACTTAAACCTGTCATCTCCCCAGACATATGGCTATCTATGGATTACGTGGTTCAGGCTGTATCTCGTTAAATAGTATTATTTTGTGTGACTTTTTTTTTGGGGGGGGCAAATACTGGACAGGCTAAGCCACTGGGGTGAAGCTGTAATACAATAAGGGGTAAAAAGGTTCAGGGAAAGTATGGTGTTCATAAACTGCTGACAGACAGTACGGATAGACCATTCCAATTTTTTCTTGTTGTTGTTATTGCCTCTTCTGACCATTGGCTAAGAATCACGGTAGTGTTGCTCTAACAGTAGGCATATGTCCGGGACTTACTTGATGGGCTAGTGTCATCTCTCCACCCATGATCCAATCATGCCCCCGAAGAAGGGATGCTCAAATGTAAGGGCTGTGAATAATGTTGGTGAAGTTGGTAATGAAGGGTAAAGAGAGGAATTCAAACTTTCACTAGCTCCTCTTTCTCTCTTACTTTTCTGCTCCATGTTTGAAAGCTTGGTACTGTAATCAGTATATTGGATTTGTTCTTGTACAAGCACCCAGGGGAATAACCCAGAGGAGAAAATGTCTGGGTACATAGTGAGAGAATATATACTGTCAACTTTAAAAAAAATGAAAATTATGAGTTGAGCCCAAAAAGTCATGAGATCAGTGTAGAAATTACATGGGCTTTTGTCTGTATGTTAATAATACGTTTGGGTTCATTGCATTTGATGCCTTGATTTTGAGATTTTAAAATGACTTTTTCAGACAACTCTTCTCCCCATGCGTCCCAAAAATACTCGGCTCAACATGTTTTTCTGCATATAATATAATACGCATGAAGCAGAGCTCAAGACAACACATAGGCTGGTAAGGGACAAAGGCTGTTGTTACAGCAAGTCTTCACCCAAGCAGACTGCTCAGGCATGCACTTCATCACAGCAGCCTCTGCTTTCCATCCACGGTTCCTGCAGCGCCATTGCTGGAGATCAGACACCCCTTCCACACTCTTCCCCCTGGCAGGTACTGAGTTTGCCAAGATGCTGGGAAGTGGGATTTCAAAGCACAGGTGAGAAGACAGATTCCTGTCTGCTTCAGCAGCTGGGCATGTGTGTGTAGAAGAGCTCCCAAAGAAGATGAGAGAAACCGAGGCGATAAGGTCTCCCCTCAGCCTCCTCTTCTCCAGGCTAAACAGCCCCAGTTCCCTCAGCCGCTCCTCATAAGACTTGTGCTCCAGGCCCTTCATCAGCTTCGTTGCCCTTCTCTGGACACGCTCCAGCACCTCAGTGTCCTTCTTGTGGTGAGGGGCCCAAAACTGAACACAGTATTCGAGGTGCCCGTGAAGATACTTCACGCTTGTGATCCACACACTTATTCAATGACACCGCACTCTGTATAGCCTGTGGATTATGCAAATGAGAATATAATACTGTCCTTGAAATGAAAGCATAGGTCTTCATGCAACACCATGATTCCAGCACCCGGAGAGAGAGTCAGTGCCATGAGATTCCAGATAAAACTGCAATACAGATAAAACAATGCAATATATTGCACAGGGGGATTGAGCCTCATCAATATCCAGCCAGGGACAGAACAAATTCATTAGGACTACACTGCGACAGCTAGGACTGCCGCAGTAGCATATGTGAACTGCAGTCTCTAGGGATGCATGCAAAGGCGACATTTCTCTGAGGTGCCACTGGCATGTGCCGCTCTTTTCCTGCTCAGTAAGGGTGGCCCTTTAAAATCAGCATGTACTGGTAGTTCTTGACCTTTCTAGGATCAGCCACGATGGCCAGAGGTTGGGAGGGAGCCAAGCCTACACCCATTCCCTGACTTTCTTGCACATCTGCTGTGAGGAGAAGTCCGCTCCCAGCAATCAGGGTCCAAGGCCTGTTTAACACACACAGTGTAATAAGGAGATTTCCTAATATTTCTTACTCCTGCAGTCTTTCGGTCCAAGTCACAACCAAGTCCCAAGAGTTGTCTTATTAGAAAGCTGAACTTATAACTGACATTCATTTTACTTTAAAAGTTTAATTCAAATAGTTCTCTGCAAATGACAAGTTTTCTCCCTTCAGTGTAAAAGTGATACAATGTGCTGCAGAACAGAAGAACTAATTTTACAAAATTAAACATAAGCAAAGACTCATCCATGTGACTTCTACATAATCCACCACATCAACATGTCCTGATAAGCAGAGCTGTGATCTTAGGTTTTAGACCCACTCATTTGAAAGACTAAGCATTTGATTCCTTCTCACTGAGCTCTGTGAAGAGATAACTGACATCAGTTTTCTTTGTGTCTTTGCAGTTGTTGTAACCTCATTATTCTTTGAATTATCTTGGCAGTTAGTAATTTTTTAGGTTTAGTTGGTGCCATCTCGTCTGTAGAGCTCTACGGTTGAAAGTACAACACAAAGAAAGGTCACAGAACAAAAGCAAGTCAGTCTCCATTTTCTAGCACTTGTAGGACTCCTTTTATTTCATAATTGTTCTTTTTCTACCACTTGCTTTTGTTTCTTGGCAATTGCATGATTTCATCCTGCCCATGTAGCTCATGTGAATGTCCCGTGAATGCTAGAAAAGTTCCCTTTCTTCCTTCATGCTGCCTGTTTTTACCATTTCTACTGGAGATCTGTAATTGGGGTGAGGTAACACACCCTCATGACTCAAAACAGCTAATCTCCAAATGCACAATAACCAAGAAGCCTAGCATACATTGGCTTGTCGCTAGAAGTTGATATTCAGCAATGAACTATGAGAGGATTTGAGTAGAAGATTTTGCCCTCCTCCCCCCACCCCGTCTCTCTTTAGAAAATAAATGTCTGATTCATGCAAAAATAATGTATGAACCATTTGCACTGCATTAAAAAAATCTGCTTGTTATTCTGAGACAATTCTGCCTTCTTCTGCCTGGAATCACACTGCTCTGCTTCAGATAACTTAGGGGTGAGCCAAAAATATAGGGCGGTATTTGCCAAAATATAGAAGCTAAAATTACACAAATGTCAGGATAAAAATGGGAAAATGCAGTTTCTAATAGGCTTTAGAGCAACTGCAAGAGCAGGAGCAACATTCCTACAACAACTGCTTCCCAGTGGCAAGTATCATTTCTATACATGCAGTAATTGCCATTAAATGTTATGCTATCACTTGCCAACAGCGTCTACAGAGCAGTATCAGCGTGACCGCAGCATTCCACCGCACTTAAAATAGAAATTAGCAGCGGTAGGTTCATTCTTATGGTCTAAGGGTGGGTAACAATTACTGGCCATTGCAAGGTCATTTGATGTGAGATGGCTTCTTTGTTCCACGTCCACTGTAGCAGGGAGGAGGTAGCTGCACTTACACTGTCTCAGAAATTTGCACCCCTGCTTCTCCTTTTGTAACTCTGCTGCCTGTCAGATGGAAACTACTATCAGAGACCTAGTTAGTCACCAATATCTGTGAAGCACTTTTTTCTCATGAGATACAAGGAACTCCAGAAATATAAAGTATTAGTAATGCAAATTACCAAGTAGACATGCTCGACCTTCTATTGTTTTCTGTGTTTAATTTCCATCTCCAGCTGAATTTAGTGGGTTTTCAACATATGCTTAAGGTTAAACAGGCTTAAAGGCCATTTACGAATTATGATGCTTTCTAAATTAGGAGCCCAATTAATTGCTCATCTTGCAGAATGGAATTTAATTTATTTGGCATATTCTAAATGACTTTCCAGGAATAAGTTAAATTCTGATTACATGCATTCCCAACTTCTATAAAACTCTTTTTGTACAGACTGATTTCTTCTTCATAAATCCCTATTGGATTCACAGGTTCTTATTTCGTTTCACTTCTCTTCATATATTTTTAAGCCTCTGAGGTCTAAGTTCACTTCTGAAGTCAAATGCTGTTGACCTTCTGGCAACTCTGAAAGTGACAATTTTCTCTATCACATAAATTACCGTACTTCCTGTTATTTATTTTATGATACTGGTATTTCACTCACACAATTTTTTCTGTACCCATAAAATTTTCCATCTGGGATATAATTTTCTAATCCTTCTGTAAGCCCATGTATTTTGTTTCACCTCTTAAAGAAATTTAATATTGTCAATCTGCAGTATTCTCTCTCGGAGACAGATGATCTAAAGTTTACTTCTCAGTAAAGAAATCATTGGCATACAACCTGCCTGCACACATACCACCTGAGAATGAGGAAGGTGCTACAGTTTAAGTTATTCTCATATGAAATCATCATCATATGCATGAACTTCTTGCAGTTGAAAATAGAGTCTTTTTTTCCATGCAAAAGAGGAAAGTGTGGGTATCCCTGGAGTTTTTTTGCAGGGTTAAGAACAGAAGCCAGTCATGGCCTGACTGAGCAAATAAAGAAAAGTCAAGTAGTTTTTTTAACAGCTGAAAAAAGTACAAAGCTTGTGCCTTTGCTGTTTTGTCTCAGAGGAACAGTGAAGTCTATACAGCCAGAGACCATGCAAGAACAAAAGCAGAGGCATCATGTGGATGAAGTTACATGCTGATAATAACTCATGTGATGCTATTTTATTATTGACAGTACAAAATGGGAATAATTTCTCTTTGTTAGGTCAGTATTTCCAGTGGCTTTATGATACAGGCCTTATTTTTCCCTGAAACAACTTTGCAGTTCCATTTGTTCTGCATACAGTAGGAGTCTATTTGAAATTTCCTTTTTTTTTTCCCTAAGAACAGATTTCTGGATTAATTTCTCTTTCTTTTTCCTCCTTCAGAAACACTAATCCTCAGGACTTTTATGTCATCCTGCGAAATGTTTGTTTGGAAAAGTCTCTTAGTGGTGGTAAATTTATTAGCCTGATATTGTAAAACTGTTCGAGAACATTCAGCTAACAATGATCCAAGCATTTTCTTTGTCGAGGCTGCAGCTCACACAAACAGCTGAGGCAATGAAGAGGGAAGGCAGGGAGAGTCGGGATTAGGGATGAAATGTGTTCTTGAAAGGGCTGCCTGCCTCCACTGCCTCCTGGCATATTATTATAGGGAGCTGTGATCGAAGTGCTGAGTGCCACAGCAGTGATATATTTGCATTTCACCAAATAATATTAGATACATATGGTGCCCTTCACTCTGAAACTTTACCCAAAGACTTCAGAAATCTTGGGCCAGTTTTTTTTCCTCAGACAAGATACTGCACACTAGTTTTACTAATTTCAGTGGAAAGATTTTCCAAATTGTTCCAGAAGTAAGACAAGAGGATTAGGTCTCAGTCTGCTCCTCAAATATTTTTGCTTGATGGACTATAGAGATACTTAAGGTAGCTTTAATTGAATTATCTCCGGTACCAGAAGTAGTCTAGCCAGAACAGCATGCAGTGTGGTACAGGCTAATTAACAGTTGCAAGAAGCTAGGGTTATTAGCTTTTCTTTATTATTTGGTATCTGGCACTACAGAACATTTTGCAATTCCAGTTAAATGGAGCTTTTTAAGATTATGCTACATGTTTTGCTCACTTAGAACCTTGAAAACATCTTCCAGCTTTCAGCAGCTTATCTAAAGACAGCAGTGTGCAAAACAGAAAGGTAATAAAATACTGAGTTTCAGGGGATTCAAAATCACCTTCAAATTCATGTTCCTGTTGATAAACAATTTTAACAAAATAAACTGGGAGGGAAATTTTGAAGAATCCAAAATATTTCATTCTGGAATTTTTTAACTGGTTTGTTTTTTTTTTACTTGTCATTTATTTATTTACTTACATTTTAAGAATCTGAAAATTCATTGGAACACTTAATTTCAAGTTACATAAAATATTTCCAATGGACCCAAAACGCATTTCTTTTTCTTATTTTTGTGTGTGATTCGCACATCATCAAAATACATCATCAGTAACAATGAATTCCTATTGTGGAGACGCCCAGCTCAATCCAAAGCCTTTCCCACCTCAACAACTCTTTGAAGCCAGACAAAAATGCAGAGGGATTTTACTGGAGAGTGGGAGGGAAGCACATGGGACAGTAGAGGGAAGAGGTTCTGTAAGAGGAAGGTCAGTAAAAGCAGGAAAATCAGGGTATTTCACTAGGTGAATATGAGGAGTATCATGCTTTTCTCACTAATTCCTTAGGGCAAGTGTGATGTACATAGTACTGAACATAAAAAATAAATAACAATAGTCACCGCTCTCTTAAACTGCTCAGAAGAGTCACTGAGTCAATTCAGTTGAGAAATGAAAAAAGCTTTCCGAACCTGCAGCAAAGAAGCTAAATTCAGGAAATCTTCCCAAATTCTGTTCTTTATGGCAGGACTGTAGAAATATATATTTTTTCCTCTGAGGCTTTAAATTGCCTTCTGAAGAATACTGTTAACAGAAGGAAATCATCTGTTGAATGACTTACAACAAAGCGGTATTTGGCTTGTGCAGTGTTCTCAAAGACATGTAGAGTTTTCATTGTAGTCAGAATATTAATATATGAAATTGTAATAATGATTTATTAATTAGCTGAGACTGTCATCACACTTTTCTATAGCTAATTTAAATGGCAGCTACACTGGGGTCTGTTTTGTCTCATGTTCTCCCTTTCAGTAAAATCAAGCAGAGACACTTTGTTGGCCATCTGAGATACTTTTATCTTTGCCTTCAAGGACCCTGGGGGAATGGAAACAGGGAAAGAATATGGAAAGAGGATTTGTACCTCATGACTTTGAGACTTCCCTTCAAGCCCTGCATTTTTTCCTCTCCCTTTTCCTGTTCAATAAGATATCAAGAGAGAAAGCGAGCAAGGGGGGTGGGAGGGGAGAGAGAGGAAGGAGCATTGGTTTAAACTTTTTCCAATGTCTAAACACTTAAAACAAAAGAATTATCTTTTAAGTTTTTCTGAGCCAGGATTAGAGGTGGATTTTTCAAACTATAAAATGAAGAAAGTGAGTCTGGTTTTCATGTATTTACAGCAATCATCTCCAATCAGTAATTAAAATAAAACAGGAGAAGGAAGACGTTTCAGTACACAGGGAAGCAGAGTCCCTAAAAACACCCAACAGTATAGCAAAAAGTATTTGCAGAAACAGATGCTAATTCAATTAATTCAATTTCCCCCAAAATGCTTACCATGCTTGCCAAGGCAGAAGACAGAGAGAGCTTATCATGTCACAGTTCATACCTAAAATATATTCTTAAAATTTTCAAGGTGTTCCTTGGAGATTCAACAGTGACTCTTGTTCTTAGGTAGTTACTGAAGATATATGGAGGTGGTGAATGCTGAATTTCAAATAGGATCTACTAAAAGCTGGTCTATCTTGAAACAACTTAATAGTCTTAAGTTGTTAAGACTTAAAATCCAAGTGCTCCTTTAATTTGACTCTGACAAGGTTTAGCAGAGAACTGGAGAACGAAGCAAGCAGATGAGTGTAGGTAAGCAGGATGAACAGGGAAAACACACATACATTCATGACTCGCATCCATACACTCCTGCCTGCAAAGAAGGCAGCAGCTGGGCTGCTGGAGCTTGTTTTCAGTGCTTCATCTAACCAAGGAGCAGAAGAGGCAAATATTCATTTTGGAAGAAGGTACCCAGAGTATTTTTCCCCACAGTCAAAACAACATTCAAAACTATGGTTACTTCTGATTAAAGTGAGGAACTCCACAAAGCATACGAGAGCACCGAAGGCGTTTTTAAATACATATATAGTTACTCTGCATTAATGAAATATCATGAAGCATCAGGGAATGAATGGCACTGCACCATTGCATCTTCCCCCTATTAGGAGCTATTAGGAGCTATTAGGAGCTATGGGCCTTGGGATCGGCTCTTTTCTATCACACAGTCTAACAGACACATAGATGGTTAAAGCATCCCACAGGTTTGTACTTTGTCCATAACCTCTTCCCACACTGTAACAATTTGTTACTCGAGTGTAAATCTGATACTTTTGGCTTGAAAACAAAGTGTTAGACAATCTGCAAACATGAGCTCATCACTTTGGGCAAGGTGAAAAGGGTCTCTGATGTGGTATACTCATTGTTGGCCCCCAGATATTAGTCAAAACTCTGAAAGGAAACCAGTTTTTAACATGGTGTCTATTTTCCTTTTTGTTAGCCTTTTTTCCATCTCTGACTCTTTCACACTTTGGTATGTAACCACTCTTTTCTTTCTCTCTCTTTTTTTTGTGTGTGTTATGATTCAGACTTCTAGCATGTATTATCAAGCAGCTGTGTCTTGTAGGGAGTCTGTGGTGAACTTGAGTGAGGAGGGATTTTATTTCACCATTTCCCATACTCTACCCTTGCCTTTCCCTAGCTCGAGTAGTCTTCTGTAGGAGCAAACATTTACAGATACTGTGAAAAAAAACAAATATGGGAGAGCGTTAGACAGCAGGAATCCTATACATAGAGCAACTACTTCCTGCGCTGCTGCAGTTGCATTAACCAATCTCTGCAATCACTTTTTATAGTGCCACATGTTGGATATTTGCACTTCTAGATGCAAGTAGGAAGGGGACGGGCAGTGCTGAACATCTTATATGCGTATGTAGGCAGGCTGCAAGTGTGGGGCACTCTTAGTCCTTCTGGCTGTCTAGTGCAGCTGTCAACGTGATGGGAAGACAACCCATGGTCCTTCTGGAACCAGGCTTTCCCTTTGGCAGGCACAAAGCTTTACGTTTGTAGTCCGTGCACCTCCTGCTCTCCGTGTGGCTCTGATCAGTTAGCACAGAGCCCACGGTGTGCTAGTCACTGGCAGGAGAGAGCTGGTATTTCAGCGCTTCACTTTCGCACTGCACATTTCAACTTAGAAATGCTAGTGTTATTCACCACCAAACTTTTTCCTGAAAAGGATGACAAACTCACCAAAGATAAAATTCGTAACAGCTGCAAAAAAAAACCCAACATTTCCTGAACACAAGAATTTTGGTGAAACCTAGTTAAATTCTCCTCAGGTGTTCTACTAGCACTCAAATTTTTTCCACACATCAGACAGTACAAAGTACAATATATTCCATCTCCAAGTACAAACCATACAAGCTTTCTTAAATCATCCTAAGGAGACACACAAATGCGCAAAATTCAGGTATCCAGACATAGCTTATGGGTTTTGATCAAAATCCTTGAGCAAAGAAATCTCTTCTTTATTCATGGATTTATCTGGCTCTCAGTTTTTTGTTTGTTTGTTTGTTTTTAAAAGCAAGCAAACAAACAAAACCTTGACATGAACTTCGAACAAGAACTTTTTTTGTTTGTTTGTTTGTTTGTTTGTTTAACTAATCTATTTCATTTTTCCTTCCAACCAGGTCTACAAACTAAGACTGCTGAGGATATTTTTCTTCTCACAAGACAACTGGGAGCAGAAAGTCTAAACTCATTATTGGAATCCTATTAAACAGGACTACTCCCTCTCTGCAGACTTGTTACACTCAGGTTCTTCCTCACTAGATCCCAGGCTTATCAGGTAGAGAGGACAGCCACAGCTGGCCAGCCTTAGGTAAACCCGTTAGCAAGACATCTTTTTGACTGACCTCCAAGTTCTTCAAGCTCAGAATGAAGTCATCATTCTGGCAAACTGGGAGAGAGAGGACCCTAGTGTCAACAAAGCTCAGCTCTTACTAAGATTGGAAAAGTCTGAGACGAACTGAAAGTCAGCAAAGCCTCAGATGTCTTCCGTGGAGACCTCTCGGTAAGGAAGATTGCTGAGACAGAACTACTGCAAGAGACATGAGTTCTCCTAACCGGTTTACTGAGAGCCAGTAAACTTGGATCAGAAGCTGGCAGTAGAAACCCTTATACATTAATCGTTTTCCAGCACCTTGAAGCACAATAGCATGTCACTAATAGCACACATGCCCGATGCTTAGAATAGAAAAAATAGGAAACACCTGTGTTAACTCTGTGGGACTTGGCTCCTGTATGTGGACTGCTGCAATAAAAAGCATTGCAGCGGTATAGCAGTTCCCGTTAAAGCCTGTGGGATCCGGAGGTCCGCTATCTCTGTCTCAGCGTATGCCCTGCTTAAAAGCATATAGTCCTGGGAAGGATAGAAAGGGGAAGATAAAAGAGGGAGGAGGACAGGAACTTGAGTTGTACAGCTACCTATAAAGGACTATTAAAAAAATGGTCTTGGCATTGTCAAAGGAGTGTCTGAGACCGAGTGAAGACTATGATGAACTGGAATTTTTTTCAAATCCAAGTACATCTTCAAGAAGAAGATTGTGGAAACTCTGTGCCCGTGAAGTAGGAAATGGCCCAAGAGATCAGGCTAGAAAGAGACTTGGAGAGATGTCCTCTCTGTCAGGCTCAGGGTCCAGACTGGGAATGGCATGGACTCCTGCTAAGAACTGGGGAAATGGAAAGAGAAACAGGATTTAAATGAAGCCCTAAACCCAGGAAAAGCTGCAAGGAATCGTCAAAGAAACTGTCTTTTTTTTTTTTTTTTTTTTTTTTTTTTGTGAGACCTTTATGAAAGTGCATTGTTTTACAGCTGCTGTATCTGCAGAGGAGGAGGAACTGAAGGATGGTCGCAGTGCAGCACCACGCCACAAGATGGCAAGAACCAGAAGCTGACCTCAAACCAGAATTCAGCTGGAACAATGCAATTACATTAAAATTTGAAGATCTAAACTACCAAAAATATGTTAATGAAACTGGATGTTGTGTCAGAAGATTTATGTTTTTTTTTTCTTTTCTCTTTGGGCCTGTGGCTCTTCAGAAAAAATCTAATCTTTACAACACATCACACACAGAGGTCACAAATACCCTCTGCAGTACGATCTCCTCTGTGTCCTCCTAATTATCTGTTTCTTTGCTTGAAGAAACATGGGGAAAACCTTGTTTTCTCTGTCACCACTTGTCTTAGTTTCTTTCATCTCCACTTTTCCTCTTTTTTTTTTATTTCATGCCATACTTTTTCTAGCTCTCTCCTGAACTTTAAATTTAATAAATATTCATCCTTTTTAACAGCCTTCTCAAGTCCCTGAGCATATTTACTTGCTGTGTTCCCAACATTTTCCTTTTTCTCTCCAACACCAAGTGAAAGACCTCTCTTTTGGTCTTTAGGGGATGCTGAGTCCAAGCTAAGGGGAATCACTTGTTGTCAGATTAGAATCTAAGCTATGAAAGTTCCAGGAGCGTTATAAAAAGCCACAGCTCCATTCATGGTTTCAGTTTAGGCCTTTGGGGACAAATGTCTATATTGCAAACACAGCAGGCCCACATAGCATTAAGATTCTTGGTCCTGCCTCAATACAACAGTTGCATTAGATCATCTCTTGCAGTCTTCTTCCAGTGGTATGGTTCTCTGATAATTAACAACTGTGTTGATAGAGTCCACGCAGAGGCCAAACACCACAGAGGAGCTGCTCTCCTCCCCAAGGGTTGGATTGTGGCTGAAATGTATTGACAAGCCAGTGTTAGAGTTTGCACAGTTGCATGTGTTCCATGAGTAAACAAAGACAAGAGATACTCTGCAGCTGGCGGGTTTTGCCAGCTCCACATTTACATGCAAAATACTGTTCTTAATGAGGTTGGACTATATGACCTCCTGAGGTGTTTTCCAGCCTCATTTATCCTATGAGTCTATGAAAATTACATTAAAATTACATTAAAAAACCAAGGATTCCATGGAAAGCTTTAATTTCATTCAAATTACTTGATTTCTTCTTAATAGCCTCCCTGGGGAATTTCTGAAAATGTTGAGAACAAAACTTTCCCCACCTCTGCTTCGGCAGGTGACAAATGCTGGCAAAATAACCCTCAAGCAGGAACAGGCTGTGGCTCTCACCATGCCTGACTTTGCAACCCTGAGCTCACGCTGAGCGGTGCTTGCTCCTTAGAGTCGTTTCGTCGAAGCCAGCGCGACTCCAAAGTACACTGCCCACGCTGTGGGTCAGGTCTGCGTGTGCTGTGTGTAAGGGCTGAGGAATCTGGCACCCAGCACACACGATCCGCTGTACGGTCGGTCCCAAGCCCAAAACAAATACAATTGGTGCACTTTAAACATCTCGCCCCCTTTGTGAGCATCTAGCGACTACAGCCTTTATTTGTGTGCCAGCCTTTTCACATCGCCTGAAAATTTCAAACAATTTCATAGCCATGGGAGTGCTAATTAAAACATTCAGCAGTTTTACTGTCTGAGCAGTGTAAATATGATGTAAAAAGAAAATTAAAGAGCATTTACACAGATGCATACTTGTTCATTGTAGCTATAAAATCTAGCTGCAGGGACCTGGCAAGAGCAAGAGTCTCTTATTCTTCAAAATGAGTTATTCAGCAAAAAATTAGACACCAAGCTTTAGCTTGGAAGAGTTATTCTTTGTTAGGTTCATTTTTTATTCATTCCTCCAAAGCCACACTTCCCTACTTTTTTCCAGGTTTATAATACTGGTCACTCAGTTTACTGCTGAAATGGGTTAAGAGATGATTTGAAACAAAATATTTGTTTCACACTCTTGAGGTCACAGTCCACACATAAAACTTTTTTCCCTTTTACTCATGCAACAGCCTCTTTGGACAGTGAATTCCAGTCACAGGGAATAAAATTCCCTGAAATATCCTAGGCTATGCCTAGGATAGGGAAGGCATTCTGGGGTATCTTAGTTTCCAGTGCTGGTTGATGTTTCAGTCTGGGATTTCAAGAACACTGACTACAGTTGTTTACACTGCAAAGAAAGGAGCTTTTTGATCAGGGGAAGCTGAGTCACTACTCCCTGTTAGTTTTATCATTTTGCAGAGAGCGAGAGCTGATGCCTGATCTTTCTCTGACCTTTTATTCAAACTTTTTTTCTACATTCCCAGGCTGTTATATTCTGTTTAATCATGTCTCTTTGATATTCAGAAGAATCAGATACTTTTTCGTTTGGTGTTACATGATGTCATAGGCAAAAGCAGCATAAATCCCATGAGGTTACCCTCCGGTCAAAACGGTTCACTGAGAGGATGAGACTCAGTCCTAGAGCTTTTTCTTGTGTTCTGAGCTATTTTCAGGCCTGGGGGTGGGGTGGGGGAAGGGGGGCTGATTTTTTGTTTTGTTTTGTTTTCCCACAGACATCGTAAGACAAACAGACCATGGGTCAGGTAATGTAAGCAACAGACTGCAAAACCATTGCCAAAAATTGTAACCACCCAATCGTCTCTGAAGGAAAAAATTCATTTAAGTGAGACATGTTAATAGTATTGAATTCAAAACACTTGTTTTGACAACCAGATGTTGGAAAGTGCCATATCCTGATTAACAAAAATATTTTCTGGTCTTTCAGATCTTCCTTCCTTATTTTGATCGCAATTCAAGTTTTGGAGAAATTCTTTCCCACTACTGTCCACTGATCACATCACTGAAGTATTTCAAAATTCTAACTTGTTTCCTATAAGGAAAAAATGGAAAGCATAACCACAAATATTTATGTTAGTGTCAGTGCTTATTATTGGAAGCTTAGTTCAGTCTGCTGCAGTGCCATTGCAAGAGCATACCATCAGATATGGCATCCAGCTCCTCCAGGCATTTAAGAACAGCGTCAACACGCACGATCTTTATAACCTGGGAAAGACAGAATATCCCAAATGGAAAGGTGTGAGTGACATGCAGAAATGTCCCCATGCAATTGCTTCTAATAGGAAAGCTTTGAAAAGGTATGGCAGTATTATCAACAGGAATGAACTCTAGGCATAAGTTGGCTTTGGAGTGCCTCGCTCATGGAAAAAAATGAGAGCAAGATTTCAATGTTAACTCCTTCAGAGCAGGCACTGCCACTAGCGATGCTCTGCAGCTAGGTGGTTGCTTAGCTGTCTGCTGCCTGCTACTATATCAGGACCCAGAATTTTCCTGTAAGATGGTGGTGAGGGAAGGGGCAATTTCAGGGAGAGGGAATTTAGGCCACCGTACAGTAAACCCTGTTTGGTTTTCAATACTTTTCGAAGGGTAGAGCAGGTAAGTAAGTGGTGAAATTCCCAAGTTTATAAAATTTTATTGACTGATAAGATGGGGGCTGTCTTTTTAAGAGGAAAGCGTCACCGGTGATCATGATGCCAATGCAGAGTTCCCTTTCCACAGCAGGCAGCCCGTGTTTCCCTAGCTGAGAGCTGTGTGCTCTTCTTGGGGTTGTCCATCCTTGTGGGGATGGCATTACTCTTAATAGTGATAAGAAATGAAAGACTCTTACACTACTGAATTCTACAGTAATAATGGGGAATATAATTATCTAAGAGAAATAGGTTTGGGATAGAAGGCTCAGCAATATTTCCACCAGCCTGCCTACTTTTCTCTTTTCCTTTAAATATGGTAGCCTAGATCCCAATGTTATCCCTGTGACAAAAGATCCTCATTGTAGTCTTGCTGCTGTCGTTGTAGTCTACTGCTAACTGTAATTGATAAATAAAGCCTTACAACAATAGTGAGGGTTTATGCAATGTTCCAGCTTTTATTCACTGTCTCAGACTGCTTTACAACAGAGGCACACAATACTCCCCTACTGCAGGAAAGCCTTCTCCCATTCCTCCTTCCCAGGTGGACAATCTCTTTTCAGCTGGGAAAATAAAGGCCCTTTTTTTGTCAAATCTACCAACAAAGGGAGCTAACTGCCAAGAAGTTATTGAAATATAAGGGCAATAACAACAACAACAAAAACAGACAGCATCTCAGTAGCCCAATCAAAAGCCAAAAGAAATTTGGGGCATGGTCAAGAACAGAATTCAAGTTCCCCCCATCCTCAGATCAGAGCCATAACCACAACTATATTCAATTTCCCTATTTAATATATTTTGGTACATTTTCACCTATCAACCAAGCAGCCTCATTTTCCGGAATTTTAAGGTTTATGGCCCATTTCAGTTTCTTCCTTTACTTTATTGGAAAGACACATTGCAAATATTGGGCAACGTCTTGCAAAGTCTTGTCCTAACCTAACACGACTGAGCAGTGTGGGAGGAGGAAGTAATGACTTCCCCCTGACCTGTGTAGCTGACATAAAGTCTGCCAAGAATCACAGCCTCTTTGCTCAAGGGAACACAGGAGCAACTCTTCAGAGAGGAGGCGGGGAAGGGGGGGGTAGGGGGGTTGGAAAAGTCTCTACCCCCTCCTGTGCTCCATGTGGCAGAAGAGAGTGGCTGCACCACTTAAAAAGAAGTAGTAAATTCCTCTCCACCTTTTCCCCCCGTCAGTAGTTCGCTTGTGAAGGGTGGGGCGGTGTAGCTTTGCGCTGCCGCTTCCCGGATTGGTACGGTTTTGCAGTGCCCGCAACGTGGGGTAGCGTATAAAACGCAGAGTCTAGCCCATTTGGAAAAGAAAATGGTTTTCCTGCGTGGCCAGAGAGACAGAGCTGTGCTGTAAGGATGGAATTTCACAACAGAACAAAAATAAAGCACAGCGCTGTTCCAGAATTTCTCGATTCTTATTCTAAACAGTAATAAACCCACCTCCCAAACCCCAGTCCGGACGAAATATTAGCATTCCCTCCGCTCTGGTTACAGCTTACATCCCTCTTAATACCTCTTGCTCTGCCATGAACTATTTGTATAAGAAAGGCTTATATTTGAACTGGAATTGGCACAAATAGTTACCCATTGGATATTCCTTTTCTGCAGAAATCTGATCTCTTTCAGTGCTTCACAAATCACAGAATCCACTGAGGACAGAAGCCTGTGTTTTCTTCTTCTCCAAAGAGGATAAAAGCTCGTCAGTAACCCTGACAGCTTCCTGTAGTGTGGCTCTCACAGCTTATTCCAGATGAGCCGAACATTAAACTTGCCATAAAAATGTTATGATGGGAGGATGAATCTCCCACAGTACTCAGAAATTATTTAGTGAGTTTTACCATCATCACCCCCAGGCTGTAACCATTTCCCAGCTCTTCTGAGAAGTGAAAACAGTAAGAATAAACTTAAACCCAGACCATAACAATGACAAATAATAGCAACAATTATCATAGGCAGCAAAAATTACCCAAACTGAACACAGAAATGGCCATTGCTGCTGTGAGCTTTGTGAACAACTTGACCTCGCCTACTTGGGCACAGGGAAGCCACCGAGAGCAGTTTGCAAGGATTCACCCAAGTCTGTGTGCCGACAGGACTAAGCGGCGGCAGGGAGGCTGGCCCCGTGCTTTTAGCAGGAGGATATGTTTTACCCCTGCCTCCACCACATATACTCGCTGTGAGATCTTAGTGACTCAGCTGGCTCCAGGTTACTCGCTGCATAAAGCAAGGCTTGGTCTCTTTACTCACTCTCGGCTCATTTTACGGTGGTGTGTACGAAATGCCCAGCAGAAAAATGAGTATTCGTAGCCTTTATTGATCGCTGTGGATGATCAGCCACTGACATCTGTCAGGCTGCCTCTGATTTCACCAGTGATTGCCAGCTGAGGATCTGCCCCCTACGGTTTTCTTCTCACCGAGCAGCTGCTGCTCCTTTATAGTCTATTTGGTTATGTCATCATTAGCTTTTTAAATATGGGTAAGGAACCTTAAAAATGCTTTATGCTCTCAAGAGATCTGGAATTTCTCAAAAAAAAAAAAAAAGTTCTGATGTTTCTCAAGCCTCCCTCCCTTTCCCCTTCTGAAAAGGCTTTAAAAATGTGGAATGTTGTGGGAAATTACTCAGAATGTAATAAAAATGTACATGTTAAAAAAAAAAAAACTAACTCACAGCTTCCTTGGCTGGAGTGATGTCCCAGGGCTGGATCCAGCTCAGCAATGCTCTTTGGCCTTTCTCTAGTTTTCTCTTTCCAGGACCACATCCCTCATTTAATCTGTGCTTCCAGGACCCTCTCTCTCACCCACACACACCACATAAATACACAGACACATACAGCTCTGACACCCATTTCTTTCTATGGCACAGGATACCCCCAAAGCTTCTTTTCCCTTTTACAAAGCTCAAGCAGCCCCTGTGCAGAGCACCTCCCTTCTCTGCTCTCTGGTCTGCAGCTAGATGCAAACACTTCAAAACAGGGTTTATTTACTGGATCTGCTTTTTTAACCATTTGATCACTGCATCATTCATTTCTCCTCCAAGTATATCTTAAAAAAAGTAACAAAAACACTTCTGGAAAGTACCTGCTGTTCAGGGCTTTTTGTATTTTACAATGTTATTTTACACATACGGGCTTATAGCTCACCAAAATTTCTCTGACTCATAACAATTGCAAATAACTTTAAAAAAATGTGGATATTAACTTTACAAAAGGACTTACTAAACGTTAAAAAATATTTAAATTTATAAAAGGGAGTTACTTCAAGATTTTGCAAAATAAAAACAGCCCTGAATTTTATTGTTTTGGTAACAATTTTAACTTTTTTATCCGGAAGTCACTTCAAAAAAGTGCAGTGTTCAGAGCTATATGTACGAGTCATTCTCTCCACCTCTTTTATACCCCTAAATATTTCTGCCATTACAATTTACAAAACAGCATGCTGTTTACGCCTTTTCCATAAAAAAACAGAACACTTTTGTAATTGAAAGATCTGTTGAAGACGATAATTACTATCCAAATTAATATTACAGACTTAAGCTTGCTGACTTGAGGCTCAGGCTGAATTAAGTGACTCACATGCGATTCAGCGGTGTAGAGATGGGCTTTTAAAGCCAGTTAAAAGCATGAATTGAGGAAAGCATTTCATGATGAGACTCAATTCTAAGCACATAATAGGAAGTTGATTAGAGTGTTTGCATGCTTAAATACAGGCTTTAGTACCTTGCTTGGTCATGCCATAAATGAGTATAGCTTAGATACGTAAATAGTTCAGAAAACACTGTGTACTTAAAATAACTTTTTACCCTTTAAAACCTCTTGTCCATTTCAAATTTTCCATCTCTTAGGCAGTATTGCCATTGAAGGACACAGAGCTGAGTATGCTAAGCCCCTGGGGCTGCCCAGCTCCTGCAGTAACCCACTTCAAGCTGCTCGACATGCCCCTTCCCACCATGGTGCGTGGCCTGGACTTGCTCTTAATGAGCAAAATTCCCACCACGCTCTAGGCACTGCTAAATTCCCACTCAACTCTGCTCTGGGAAATTTAAAGAGGGTGTTAAGGAGGGACCTCCACAAAGGATGAGTTTCATCCACTAAGTGCTTCTGTTTTGCCACTGCTGTTGCAAAGCCCAGCTTGCCACCGCACGTGGCCTGCAGCTCAGGAAAGGGCACTCCACAATAGCAAAGGCAGAAGGTCTCCCAGTCTTGTAAGGCTTACCATTTGCAGTCATTTATTCAAATTTTGGAGGCACTGCTTTGGGGAACATGAACACTTCTGGATGCCCTCATAAGGCCTCACAACTCTCCCGTGCTGATGGGAACTGAAAAGGGGTCACACTTTCTCTACACTGCGCTAGTTTTTCCAGGTTGATGGCCGACACTGACGCTATCCTCTTTTCCAGACTAGGTGTTCTTCGGGTGAACAGCTCCCCAGGAATGCTACAAAAGCAGTCGCAAAGAGAGAAAGCTGTAGTATGTCTCTGCTATTCTATCACATTGTGACGCTGATGTGTTTACAAAAGTATGGTGTTAAACTTAGACACAAGCCCGAAGTGCTGCTAGGCATGCTACCAGGCTGAAGCAAACTATCTGCAGACAAAAAGGAGCCAGCAACTGCCTCTCATGGCGTGGCTTCAGCAGAAACCCACTCCTTGGCATGTGGGAGCTGGCTGGGGTCCAGAGCCAGGGAGAAGGTGGGGCTGAGGGGGTCCAGGGTCGCTTCCTCCTCTGCCTCTCCTGCTCTTCACAGCGTGACGAGCTCTGTGCACAGAAACATGGTAATGGGGAAAATCTGTTCATCACTAACATATAATCCACAACTTCTATAGAGGCTGTGTTTTTGTTGTGAAATGCAATAAGAAAAATGGAGAGACGCTACACTCAAAGCAAATCAGTACTGTTTCCCCTCACTTTTAAGTTGTCCGTGCAACTAGGTGCATTTAGAGTCTCGCTGGCCACTTAGGGGAAGGGCGTTTTCACACAGGACCTTTACTTCATGGCTGCATTGCCAGTATGAGGGTTCATACCAGGTACCAAACGCTTCCTAGCAGGGAAGAGTGACCTTTCTCTGTACTGTGGCAAGAAGTCTTTTACAGATGCTGACATGACCGTGATGGTCTCAGAGTAGCTGCACATGGGCACCTTGTCAGCTGTGATCAAAGAAGCACTTGCCAGAGCTCAGCAGAGAGGGATGTAAATGGGTCTTTCCAATCCCCAGTTTTCGAATCACCCCTCATAAGCCTTGATCTGGATGAGTGCTGCAGCAGTAGAAGGTCACCAAGGTGATTAGAAACCTTCTATTTTTGCATCTGCTTTTCAAATATTCCTCCAGCAGGAGACACCTTCCCAAGACCAGAGCCACATAAGCTTGTAGTAGAGGTGTGAAATGGCAACAGAAAAGTACAAGATCAGGTGTCCTGATACCAGAGGAGTCATTTCAGATCTACTCATTCATCTGAGAACAGCATTTCACCCACAGACTTCTCAATTAAAAATTCTTCAGTCGCTTTCTGGAAAGACGGAGTTCCCTTAAAAGCTCTGGCCACAGAAGTCCTTTGCTAGTTCCTGCTGCCAGAGCAGGGCTAGAGTTTGCAAAGCAGGTTTTAGGCCCCCAGCTCCTATTGGCTTCTAGGGACTCTTGGAAGCCAAACTTCTTGAGGCGTTTCTTCTCTAAGACACCATGGGGTAATTCAGCAGGCTGTGTATACCAAGTGGAACAAACTCTGAAATCTCTGCTCCCTGTTGTAATAGTCCCTTCCGGTGTGCTGTTGAGTACTCTGACATCTAAGGTACTAGACGACTACTAGTGCCATCACTAGGAAGATGTCTTTTCTAACAACTCTTTCTGAAATTCCTTGCAGGCTGAGAGGGTGTGTGCTCTAGGCCCTCATCTGCACTAGAAGCAGTTTACTGGTCTACAAGGTGTTGGCTGTGCATACAAAAAATACAGGCTATTTCTGCCTCAGAATGACTACAGTCTGAGTGAGAGGAGCTTTACAAAACCTATTTGTACAGATAAGCTTTCATCTTTGTGTGGCAAAATAATTCTCCAGGAAATTGTGTTGAGATTTGACTGCAGCTGATAATTTAAAGTTAATTGAAATAATATTTGCAATGAGAAAACATGAAAGTATGCAACAGAGTACTAACAGTCCGCTACAGAGAGTTCTCAGGGCAGCAGCCCAAAGTTATTATGGTTTGCTGGTAAAGCCACGCATGCTTTGGTAGTGCAAGTCTAAATATAATGTTGGTGGGCAGTGGTGGGCATTATTCATGTGTCACAGCTTGTCACTATCATGATATGTGACACAGAAATCAAAACAACACTGTACTGACATCCAAAATTCTCAGTGCTTTCTACAAATACCAGCTACATCTCAGCTACATAAAATGCTCAAAGCCTCCCAGAGAAGAGCCTGGAGTGGAGGACAGCTCTGCTTGTCTTTTTTAAAATTCTAAGTCCGGGTTTTGGAGTTCATCTGAAGGAATGGCAGTAAGCATTCAAAGAAAAAGATGGGTAATTCTATAGCTGATTGTACTGGAATGTCTTGGAAAAAGAAACTCGTGGAATCACTGAAATGTCATTTCAGTGCCAGTGCGAAAATTACATCCAGATTACTTCGCTTGAACATTAATGACACTGGAGAGACAGGCAACATTAATTGCAGTTTGTGCTATAACCTAAGAAATTAGTGAATGCACCTGCCTTGCATAAATGGCAGCGCTCTGCCTGCTATGAAATTACCTCTAAAACAGACATAGGCACAATTTACTGAGGCTGCTTGCATGTCAGAGACCTGCTCCACATGGCAGAGGGAACTGAACTGCGCAAGGTGGCTAGTGCTACAGCGTTTGAACTTTAGAGTGGATGGCAGACAATCTAATGGGTAATTAAGCAAAGGGCTGTTCTACCACTCAGCTTTAACGAGGACCGTATTCCAAAGGTTGAAAGTATGGAAAAGTATTTAGATACGATTCGCTGAGAGAATTACAAGGAATCTCAGTGCACTCATAAGGACGATGCTCAGATGGAAGAATAACTGACCATTTAATCTGAGTAAACTATTACATAACAGCTAAGCTATAATAAAACCCTTATTCCAAATCAAATAAGTCTCCCAGACTGCTTAAAATGAGTCACCAACAGCTTTATAAACATACAAAATACTTGACAAGGAAGTCTCTGATAATTTTTTAGTAATTATGTCTGTGAATTGTTCTCTGTTGACATCACTAGTAGAAATGGTTTCCCATAAGTTTGCACTGCCTGTTAACATCTGCTCATTAATCACTGAGGTTTTGAATATTTCTTTCATTACAAGTTTATTAGAGAGTTTACACGATCCTGAATCTGTTTGTTCAGAGAGATGTTTAATTAGCACAGAAACAATAGCTGAAGACAATACAGTTTTATTTCGTATGGATTTTTATGGCTTCAAAAGCCTCTTAACAAGACATGATTTCACAAGACAGTCACAGATGATGAAATATCTGTGCATCTCAGAAATTTGTAAGGAAAACCATTTTTCATGGGTTTCAAGGACACTTTCAAGACTTGTCTGTGGTCTGAACAAAACAATAAAAGTTTTGCACTGAAGTGGGATTTGGAAGCAAATGCAGAGCCAAAGCTAGGAGGTCAAGCAGTGTTTTCTTAAGACAGTCCTACAGGCCTGATACAGTGTACAGATAAAATTGGCCTAAAAATGAACATGAAAAAGGAAGGATATAATCAGGGCCTGAGGAAAGAAGATCATCCCCAGGAATATGATTTTTGAGGAGAGAGGAGAGTCTAACAGTTACAACACACTGTTTTGGAGGCAGGAAGGTCCTAAGTTCAATGGCAGCTAAAGTATCACCACAGGCAGTTCACTTGACCTCTGTGGCACCTCAGTCAGCTAAGCCGTAAGACTGGCTTCCATGGAAATCCAGATGTTGCCTCTGAATTAAACTGTCCTGAGTAAATAAGTTACCAGAAGTACTGCATATCTGAAAAATGCCTTAGCCAAAGGTTACTAAAGGATATTACTAATGACAGACAAATGAGGAACATCAGAGACTGCCATATTTGTAGATAGTTCAGCCAGGGATGCTACTTTATGTAATGCTTGGAGGAAAATAAATAATGAGTTTCACCATACTTTTAAGAAAAAAAAAAGCTACAGTGCAAAGACAGATGCTACTGTTAAATGAAAGCTAAAATGCTTTCAGAAACAGCAAACCTATAGTGGTAACTCTCAGTCGTTTCAATGGGCTATAAAAGTGCAAATGAAATCCCACAGTCTATCTTGCAAGACACAAAACTAGGGCCACTCAAGGGCAATGCTTATGAAAAGAAAATATTTCAGATGCCCAGTAAATTCTTGTTCTGCACTACCTACAAAGGGGCACATGCCAGCCCGCTCTCACACAGACAGAGAAAAGGAATCGGTGGAAAGAGCCCGTGAGGAGCCAGACGGGAAACGGTGGTGACTGTCCCAAGGTGCTGACCCCAGCTCAGCTTCGTGCTGGGAGCGTGTATGTGAAGCCTTCCAACAGGCAGGTCAGGTTATGTGCAGATAACCCCACTTAGTTTTGCATTTCATAGTCCACCTAGCATTTCAACCTAGAAATTACGGGATGGCAGCAGCTATCTTTCATCTAGTCCTGCAGGAAAACACAAAGAAGGTTTCAAGCAAGTGGGAAATTGGAGCTCTGTTTCCCTTCATTATCTGTAACCTGCTGGGTGGAACCAAACCCAGATCATGGCACAGTGGCTGCATTGCTCTCCTCATTAGCATAATTAAGTACCAACCTGAAATAGATTAAAATAAAAAAAAAAAAAGCTACAAGACAGCAACCGAGGCTGTCAGGGGCAAATGTTCATGGTGCTCTTTGTCCTGTTGTGGACACACTGGTTTGTGGCTCTGGTAAGGAGATGGGGAGCGGGGCTGCCTGCCATTTGCTTCCTCTGAAGAACAGTTTTGGAGGGAAGAGTGGCA
>NW_009213641.1:200928-204869 GCF_000690835.1 Fulmarus glacialis
GATGATGGTAGCTGGATGCAAGGTACGAGGGACAGGCTGTAGTAAGTTATTTTTGTCTTCATCAGGACCAAACTCCTTAGTACAATACTTTGCAAGAATAACTCCTGTGACAGTCACATTTATGCACTGTCCACAGCTGAGGACTTACATGTAATGCCATAGCATGACCATATGTAGGACCTGCATGATGGACTATACCACAGAAGGAAGAAATGCAGTCGATGGTGATCATAAGCCCAAAGACAATGGGCAAATCTTTGGGTCTTATGATTATGTTTTTTAAGTCCTCATGCTTGCTTAATTTTTATTCTCTTTTTTTTTTTTTTCTATAACTCCTTCCTTCAACAAGCAGAGTGGCAAGAGCTCCACCTAGGATGGGTTGCTATACTGGAGTGGGATGGACTTCAGTATTTACACCTTTCTTCGACACAAGCAGCTTTGGTTTGAAAATAGTGTCTAGAAATGAACAGGGATTTTGCCATTTTTTTTATTACGTGCAAAATGCTAGGAATGTTTAAAAGTAACAGTAACCAAAGTAACAGGGAATAGGAAATAGGAGAGACATTTATCCCCTTAGAAACAGCTTTATTCCCCTTGCATTTCTACAGGAGCATAGACGTTTTCTGTCTGCTTTGGCACCAAAAGCAACTTTTTCAAACATCAGGAATTTTTCTGCCTTTTACAAGGGCTGCATATATTGGATGTAAGAGCAAGAAAATGGACTTCAGTTTTAAAACACTTTATCACTGCTACCAGCAGGACAGTGTAACAAATACAACATTCTCTTGAACGAGACAGGCTGCTGAAGAAATATATAATTTCACAGCACTCCTAAGTCTTTTTTTTGCTTTGCAACTAGCTCCTGCTTTGTCAGATCCTCTCATCTAATGACATCAAAGCAGCTGAAAAATGTGGACTAGGTTAAGATGAATGTATGTGTCACTTGTACTCCCCTGGTTGGGAGGTAAGTACAGTTCAGCATTAGAAAACAGGCATTTTTATTGCGACAGTGATCCGGTAAAATCAGTCACAAGGGACCTGATCCAAAGTCCATTAACATCCATGGAAGATGGAAGTTTTTCCACTGATTTAATAGGCTTTTAATCAGACCTACTGCATCTTCTACTATATCCATCTACTCTGATATTTCAAAGAGAAGATTAGTACAAAGCAAAAGATGTACACACTGCCATGAAGGTCATATTCGCTGATTGGCTACAGCATATGCTGTAGACAGAATTTCATGTACCTCAAGTTGACATCAGGAGCAATTTGGAGTTAGAGAAGAGTATTGAATAACAGGCTTTTAAATACAGTAATTATAAGGCCTTTGAAACAAATACTAGAGTTGTGATTTGGGAAGCCTGAGGAATTTAATCAGCCGTTCTTGATCTAATTGCCAGTGTGATTTTCACTCTATCAGATGTGAGTCGTAATCGGTTTTGAAAAGTTTGACATATGATAGGCTTCTGGGTTCTCCTTACTTAAATGCTTTATTTATTTTATCAGACAACTTTCTAAGCACAATAGGTAACCTGGTCTGAAACCCTCACCCTTTTTGGTAGGACACAGTGAAGTAGGTGCTGAAATGACCAGAAGAATGGCTCTGGAAAGCTATATCACAGCTAGTAAGGGCTGAGGTTTTGATAGTTACAAAGGGCCAGAAATCACTTTCTGTCAGCATCTAGTATTTTAATTTTAATGGAGAGAGAAATGAATCTTTGCTTGAAAACCCACAGTACAAGGACAGCTTCAGGAAAATGAAAGGAAATGCTTCTTCCCAGAGTGGAATTCATTGCTGCAGGAAACACTGGAGTCAAATACTGTGTCCGTATTCCTACAGGGCTGCAGTGACACTACTAATAACAACTGTAATTTCAATTTACGGGCTCAATCCTGCACAAATAGAGTCCTTGCAGGATCTGGGCTTAGATCTGCAGATTTGCCGAGGCAGGAGTCTGTGTTCAGAATTATCCGTGCAGACAACGGAAAGAGATAAGGAAGGCTGAGCTGGCACAAGTGTTGTGGGAAGCTCCAGCAAAAGTTGATGCCCCCCATGAAAATGTCAAAGGATTTTGCTACCTGGCTCAGGTAAAAACTTGCCTTTTTCAGGGGTGGAAATTGCAAGCATAATTGCAATTCAGGGGTAATGCATCTCACAGTCTTCTCTCTCTCCTAAATTCAGCATGATGCAGGGACTTTGGAAAAAGCAGCAAACTGGTCCCATTATTTGGATCTGATCATGCGTCTGCACCTCTTTCTAAACGGCAGAAAATGGGCAAGTGCTTTCTGTCAACAGGGGAGTGCAGAGAGGGGAACGTAAGGAGACTGTAAAGAAGTGTGATGCAACACGACCTGGGCCTGATCCAGAGCTCAGCAGAGCCGATGGAAAGACTCGTAATGAGCCTTGGATCCCGCTCCAGAGGGATTGTAACCATGCTCTGCGGGGAGTCCAGGACCTACCTTCACCAGCTGCACAGCATGCCCTTGTCTTCACGCCAGGCAGAACCGAACAGTGCAGAACCGTTGTTTGTTATTGTTATTGTTATTGTTATTATTGAAAGCAGTATTTTCACAGCAGTGAAGGTCAGCTACGAATGATGACTCACTTGCGCCACAGATCTACACAAATAGCATGTGCTAAGATTACCATCTGGTATAACAATCTACATCACAAGACTCCACATTTCCTGTTACCCAGGGTAAGTAAATTTCAAGCATGAGGGAAAATTTTAGCAAGTTTCCCCAAGTACCTTTGCAGAAAGAATAATGTGGCTTACACAGAGGGGGGAAGAGAAAGGGAAATTATGAGGTAAACGCTATTCCCCTCCCTCCTGCCCCCTCATCTCCCAAGAAGAAAAACATATTAAGTTTGCAGTTCTCATTTCTATCGTATTTAAAAAGTCAAATCTATGTAATGAATACCTGCCTGGAGAGAGTCCAGCGGGATGCTGACAGCCAGGCTTTCTGGACACTGTGTGAAATGGAGGGTGTACGTTTCACTTGCTCCCTCTCTCTCCCTTTCTCTGTCTCTTTTTCTTTATTATTTATTTAACATCAGGACAGCGCCATGTGTGCTGCTCTGTGAAGGATCCTGGCAGCACTGACGGAGCTCTCCTCTGCACCCCGGCACTGAGCCTTGTGGCAGGAGCGCAGCCGGGCCCACGCCGAGCTGAGCCACCCCCAAAATGGAGGAAGGGCCCTGCCGCAGCCTGGCAGCAGGGGATAGGCACGCAGGCGGCCCGTCTCGCTGGGGATGCTAGACGGGCAGCTTCCTAAGCAAGGCACAGATAAAAACAGAGAGATGGAGCGAACACGTATTTGCATGGATGCCAGCGGCCCGGCTGTGGCAGCAGCTGAGGGTCTTGTCCCAGCCAGAATGGCACCTGCTAGCGTTGCGTCCGCCCAAGCGAGCAAGGGGGAAAGAGGCTTTCTGTGACAGTGCTTAGCTTACGCATGCAAGGTGCTGGGCGTCATATTTATTGCCTAGTAAAGTTTCCCAGTGCCACTGAGCATTGCTTTTCCATCTTCCTCCGTCCTATCTGCCCTTCCAATCACGCCCACGTGAGAGGAGGCCATGTCCCCACTGGAAGCCCAGCCCGGGGCTGAAGCCACCTCCCAGGGTGAAGCTTCAACCCTGCAGCCTTTGCAGGTTGCCAAACACCACAGCTCCGACCTGCCATCTCGCCCTCCAGCCGCGGCACCGTGTCCCTCTCCTCGCAGGTCCCGGTCACCTCCCACGAGCCAGCTGCTGGCCGGCTGGCCAAGGGACGCGGGCCGGCTCCCCCTCCAAAGAGGTTCCCAAAACACGTGGCTCTGGGATTTGGCAGGAGCTGAAAGAAAGACCTGAGCCCCGGGAGGAGAAATAGATAAGTCTTTTCCAGACAAAACAGAGGTGAATAAAACAAATAAATAAATAAAGCTGGGCAAGCCACTGGATG
>NW_009213641.1:204895-230271 GCF_000690835.1 Fulmarus glacialis
CCCTTTGGGATGCTGGCAAGCCTTTCTTTGGCCTCGGGGAGTTAATGATGTCTTTCACCGTGACTCAGTGCTGTTCAACATCAGCTGCAGACAGACAGGCCTCTGCAAGGACGAGAGAGATTTCATCTCTTGCTCACATTTCAGCCAAAATCTAGCACTTGCAAGAAGGCTTCTTTCTTTCTGTTCCTTTGTTTGCGTGGTAAGGGCTGCAGTCTACGCTGCGGTGGAAATACCAGGAGACAGGGAGACAGCAGGGCAAGAAACACAGAAATCAAATGCAGAAGCAGAAGTGCCCTTCTTTCCCAGCCATGGGCACCCCTCCTGCCTGCCCTGCCCTGCCCTGCCCTGCCCTACCCTGCCCTGCCCTACCACAGCCCTTCCAAATTTCCCATCCAAAACTCTCCTTTCCGTGACTCACACATGTTTTAAACCATCTCAGGGTCAGATGCTGATGCCCAGCCATGAGCAGATCTTCAACCAGGTGTAGCTCTGTCAAAGAAGCCTGAGATCGATGTCATCTGGGGAGAAAACCCTTCTAAGTGACGAACTTTGTCTCAGTTTCCTCCACAGCGTTCGCTGTCTACGTTGCAGTGAAAGGGAAAAGATCAGATCTTCCTCTATGCTCTGTGTAGGTCTAGGACTATTGTCAATGCCTGCAAAATAACTGCTGCCTTCTGAATTAAAAAAGCAGTAAGTAATGCAAAGATCACAAGTTGGAACTGCACAGCCTGCTTGCTCACCATTTTAATTCACAGCATCAATATAACTCTGACAAAACTGGCATCTATATATAATGTAAGCTGGCAGACCTTTGTATATCAACTTTTGAATCTCTGTGAAAACTGCTGCCCAGTGGTGCTGAAAGGAGAGGTCTCCCATTCCGCACTGGCCATTCGGTCCGAATAGCTTGCAAATGCAGGGGCTGCAGCTCAGAGTAAGTAAGAAATCAGGCAGCAACCATGAGAAAAGACTCAATTGTTATACATTGGATTAGAGATGGCCATGTTTTTTCCACCCTGGGATCTAAGGAACCTTTAGAGAAACTTCAAAGAATGAAATGCAAGAACATGTATTTGCATGAGCCAGAAATACTCACAAAATACGGTAGTGTTCCCTGTGACATGCAACACCTATTGAATGTATAAGCTAGTACCACCCAAAGTCAGGCCAACAACACTTTTGTTTCCATTCTGGTTTATCAAGGCCTGGCTCAGACTTGCACTGATGTAAATCAGACCTCCCTTGAAACCACTGGACTGAACTAATGCAGCAAACGGAGACCCAGTGTGAAGGCTCAGCGTGCATCAGGACCATTTGAGATGTGATACAGTCATGCGTAACTTCATGTCTTGGTGAACTAAAGCAAAAGCTCCCAAACCCCCAATTAGTTTTATATAATTTCTTTAAAGGATGATGCACTGGACTGAACAGATGGGAAAAATTTCAAAGCACGGCAATTGTAAGGATGTTACACTTGCCTTGAGGCTAAAAACTGGGGGAGTAAAGGGGGAGATGGACCTACATTTTTAATGGTATTTTCTTAGTTTGTAAAAACATTGCCTAAACCCATCTCTGAAACCTCAGTACCAAGAGTACAGATTTCATTAGCAACCCTGCAAGAATAAAACTGTGACTTCAGCACTTCTGAGTTATTCTTAACATATGAGCCATTTTCTGGAGAATCCAAACCTTTGATCAACTTTATGAGAAATACCTGTGACAGAAAGAAAACATTTAACGAGCCAGAGATGTCAATTATGAGCTTTCAAGCAATTTTATACCCTATATAATGCATATAACCCAATATAGTTTAAAGGGTATTTTATCATTCTATAAATGTCCTAAACTATCCTTTTTAATATTTCAACTTTTTTCATTCATTTGTTTCAAAGCATGAAAGATAAACCCTCTTCACATGTTCACGGTCTTTTATGGCATAAGGCAAAACAAATTGGGAACAAACCAGCAGAACTCCACAGAGATTGTAAATTTCAAACAAATGAAACACTTCTGTGTTTTTTATTTCAATCAAAATTTGTTCAGAAGGATAAGCAACTGATGTTGGTTTTGTGCTTTTTATGATTTGCTGCTTTTTTTATATTCTCCTTTTTTGACCATTGTGCTTCAGGACCTGACCCTGCATCACCAATATTAAGGAGAAACTTACCACTGACTTTGGAAAAAATATGTTCATTGGTCAACATCTTTGAAAGATGATTTTAGACATCTTGATTTTTGGTGTCTATTTTTAGATGTCTTACAGTGCCTTGGTTTTTAGAAAATGCTGAATTTCAGTCTCCTGAACTGCACAACCATTATGTGACTCGAAGACAGACACCCCAAATATCTGTTTGCTTTGGTAAATCTTGCTCTTTAGTCCTGGAGTTTTGCAAAGCTCCTAAGAACCCCATATCGTTGATATTATAAGGAGTAATAAAATAACTCTACTTTAGCCATTCAAAGCTCATGTAGACCAAATTCTACTTTTTACCATTATCAGTACACTTTGACTGAGAAACAACAGGATGTTTCCCTTATGCAACTAGACAAATATCCTGGACACAGAAAATGTTAAAACTTCCAAATTAACTTAGGTACTCAACCAGCAGACAGGCTAAATCCAGCTGCTTTAAAAGTGCTTTCATTCCTTCACAGTCTCTGGGCCTATCTGTAATACCTTATGCTTCCATTTTGTGAGGTTTCTTGCAAAACATATTAGCCTCAGTAAGAAATCTTCAATTCCCACGGAGAATTATATTTCAAAATGATGCTCCGTGCTAGTAAGTAATATTTTTCCTGGGCTTCCACATATGGCAATATTTATCTTCAAAGTTTTCCTCTTTGGCTCGTAGGCTGGTTTGTAAACCAGATGGTCTTGTGTGGCCTAATTGTAAGATGATTTGTTGTGTGATTCAGTAGCATTGTTTATTTGTACAGTGGTTTGATGGAATTTGTAAACTGCATAATATTGTTTTACTGTGTTTTCTTTTATGAAAGAGCCACATCTTGCTCTGGCATTTGTGGCGGCGATTATAATTAAATGTAGTTCTCAAGATACTTTGATCTCTGTTTGCTTGCTGCATTAAACCAGTAACATAAAAACAGTATTTCTCATTTTAAGCAGGGAACCAGTGCTGGAATTGAAGGCTGAGTGAATGCACCAAATTTTATCTTAAAAATACAGAAATACAATAATCAAACAAATAAGATGTTAATTGAATGGTGGAAATACGATGGCTTTTCAGCAGTGTCAACTTTATGATTTACTTGGAGCTAATGTTTTTGTCCCCCTTTTAACAAGCCTCTTTCATATGGTTTCTGCAGAGATGTCTTCTCTGCTTTTTTGAGACAAGAATAGTTTTGCCCTACTGGATCACTGCATATGGTTAGTTGTATTCATATAAGTATTCCTTAGCTGTGAATATATTTAGGCTGCCAAGTCTATAAAAAGATCTAAGAGCTTTCTGGCCTTCCCACTCTGTTTCCATCATGAAAGGTGCCTTCAGCGGTCTGTTTGGTTTCTGGTGAGCAGACTTGTGGAGGGGTGACTGTGACTGGGAACCCAAGAAATACTTTGAAGAATGGGTCTCCAAGCTTAGGAGATCGGGAAGCTTCTCTCACTTTGAGGAACCCAGCTTCAAGCCAACCCACTTTACTCAAAGTCACATGTATGTCTCCTGGCTATTGATGGTCTATATGGCAAACTGATGGAGATAGTTCAATGCTGTACTCTTTTTCATGAGATGTTCACATCAGATACAACAAAATCAACACCATGCACTCACGGCATTGATACAGCCAAACCTCAGAAGATAGGCTGCAGAAGGAAGAGATACAAGAACCAGGTTTGTCCTTTAAGGGAAGCAGTTCCCTTAAGGCAGAGGCTGAGCACAATGACAGCACTTTCAGTAATGTATCTTGCTGTGTGCTGTGTATTACAGTATCAGCAGGACTGCTGACCATAATTCTTCCAGTGTCTCTGCTTTTTTTCTGGCAGTAGAACGTAAAGGCCGTTGTCTCCTTTTTCCCTGTAAGGTGTTTGGAAGAACCAGAAGGGAACAAATAAATTGAAAATTTGTTGGTATGGATTAGGAATTATTCTAGTATAAAGATGCTGACTATGCAACCTCTAGTAAGTAATTTGCAACAGATTTGGAATAAAGCAGAAGAGTCACAGTCTTCTAAGCAAATCCTGTAATTATTCCAGCAGGAAATATGGGTGCAATGATGATTCACACAGAAAGAGTCTGACTGACCTTTAATTTTTATTTGGACATTTGCTACTTTTCATCCCTTTATACAAACACATTCTGTGGCAGATTACTCTTGAAAAGATTTCAAAGGAATAGATCAAGATTCAGAGACAGGCACATACCAGTAAATAACCCAAGTTCATTATGAAGCTGAAACTAGACTGCGATGAAGCTACTCCCACACAATGCCTGGCCGGCCTAGGGATGCATCATCGTTTTTTTAGTGCCTTGACAGAGCTAGTCACTGCTCTTGCACTTTCCTAAGCAGGTCTTTGGTATAAAACCTTCTAATTCTGCCTGTTTGTCTCTGGAGATGCAGCTTACAGTTCTTGTTCTTTGTGGTCATTTTTTGCTGAATGAGATTCCTTCACGCCTAGATTTTCTCTTAGGTCGGGCAGTGGTTGAGCATCATGATGTGTCTGAACACCATTCGTATTCTGCTGAGATCTACCTTATCTCAAAGGGCCATCATAGCTTTATTCTTTTGTCAGGTTGCCACTACTTGGCAGTGAATAAAAGCCCAACTGAAAGTGAGAAGCACAGCTAAAAACTCTTTCAATAGACATCTGCCTTCCCTTCCCATTAGCTGGTGGAGAGCATTGGCACTGAGGTGCTTCGCCCTGTTATCACAGACAGGAGGGGACCAGGCTGTTTCCAGAGGGGCTTCTCGTTAAGACGCTTACACAGGTGGACCAGTTCATGCTACAAATTTTTTTTTTTTTTAATTTTTGGAGAGAATATTGTCAAGGTGGAAAAAAGTTTAGATTATTAGCTATTTCTTTTTCCTCAGATTTTTTTTCTCAACAAGAACCTGAAAACCTGACATTTTCATTCTTGTTTCTTAAGGACCAAAGAAAGAAGAAGACAACTGTTTCACTTGGGAGACATTTTTGCTGTATGCCTGAGGCATGGGAGAGAGGCCATTTCTCTGAAGAGACCATATTCTCAATTGAAAAGGAGCACAACTTCACTCAGTGCTCTGTTCCAGTTATTCTGCGTACTCAAGTAGATGTCGCCATGTTAATTCAACACAGCTCATGGTTTCAAGCATTTACAGTCAGGAACACTGGAAACTTGCTTCCATGTTTGAAATGAAAACTGATATACTAATCTGACTATATGACCCCAACAACCTAGAGTGCATATGCCTGAATTCTGCTCTCAAGCTGAGCTATGAGTGCACAGCATTTCTGATTGGAGAGTATAAGGCAAATATACTTACCTGTTCTCTCAAAAGTCAAAGTATCTCAACAATGTCTGATAAAAGTTTGCAGATATATTTATCTCTGGGCTGAATTCCAATATCAAAAGTTCAGCCTGAAAACTATTTGAAAAAGCTATAAGCAGCTGAAAAGGATAGTTTCCCCTAGCTATAGCCTCATAATATACCCATGCAATAAATACAGCACAAGAATTGAATCCAGCATTAAAGAATGTCATTTTCAATACTATTGGATGAGATAAAAATGACAGCAACACCTTGTAATAGATACCAATTTAAGTGATAATAAGATCAATTTCCTTCTTCAGAAAACTGTCATATCCTTCATTTTTCTAGATTCCAAATATAAATTCAAATATGTAATATAGATGCTTTCATGTAGGCTACTGTGGCAATCAATCTTCAAACACTCTACAAACACACATGCTTTGTGTGAAGCCACCAGTAAAATGGCAAACTGAGCCTGACCGTTCTTAGCCAAATGACTTTAAAGCCTGGTTTGTCCCCTGTTGAAATAGTTGTGCTGGAGTAAAGCTAAAATAAGAGAGCTGAGAATAAGACCAGTCTGTTCGACCCCGTTGCCTCCAAAAGTCACTTCCTGCATCCAGCAACACAAGTTACAAAAACAACCTGCTATGGCTGGAGTAACCCAGAAGTGAAACAGTCTCTGAAATTTCCTTTTTTCCTCCCAGGGGCCATACAGTAAGACTGCGAAGAATGTAACTCGTGAAGATGTCCCGAGAGTGCAAAGATACTTAGCAAATAGAGGGAGAGGCTTACAAATACAGAAAAAACTATATAAACATTGCAGTCCAATGCAATTTTAAAAGAGGTCTTTAAATTTAAATGCACCACTTTAATCTATGCATCCATAAAAATGGATCTTTGATTCTTTCCTTTCTTGCTCTATGCATTCTTGCTTGCAGGTGTGTAGATGGCATTTTCATATCTGCAGCCTGTGACGCATATTTTTGCATATACATATTCATCAGCTTCTGGGGATAGATTTCCCCCGGCCTGAATAAGACTCACTGATTCCTCCTACACTGCTTTCAAGGGGGGAGGAGGTCTGATCAGTGAGATAGTTGTCTGAATGAGTCCATGAGGGTCTTGTGGAGACCAAGACACAATATTTTTGCATTATTTACATGGATGGCCCGCTGTTGAGAGTGCATTTGAGGTCCTGCTTTGTGCCCAGCCTGCAGAGCACCTGGCGTGTTACAGCACTGCTTTAAGGGACCTGGCACTAGAAAAAACCAGGGGTTTAATGTTTGAGATCTCTTCCTCGGTCCTTGGGATACTCGCTGACATTTCAACTACCAGATAGACACCATCTGTTATCACAAAGCAGTAAAGGAACTTTTAATACTAAAATAAGAGATAGAGGCCAGGAGAGCCATCAGGAGTGCTTAGCTACGGGAAAAGTTAGTTAAGGTCTTGTTAACAGCTCATTTAAATTATGTCTCCTGACGGATAATGATTTCAAAATGTATCAGTGACTTTCAGTTATTCCTAGGCAAATTCTTACCTCCCTAAAGACGCTCCTATTCCAAGACACAGGATGAGAAATGGGAAGAGCCCCTTGTGCTACAGAAGCACAGCCAAGTCCAAAGCAAAAATTACAACAAAAACCAGTCCAGTTTTCCTGCGGCTTTATGTAGGGCCTATACTTTATGCTGACACAAACCTTCTGTTGTGTTCATCTTTCCTGCTCTGCTTTCTGTGACCCGACTTCGCGTACATCAGTTGGCTGTATTTGACACTCAAGATCTGCAGTGATTCACCCCCTGTGTAATCCATCATAGCTGGATATCAATGTGAAAAAAATAAAGTCAGCTCATACTCTTATTTACAGTCTTTTGGCTTTTTTGTAATTGAGTGTTTCACAGAAGAAGCAGAAGAAACAATATATTTCAGAATATCTCCAAATCCAGCTTTCCCTCCCAAATGTTCACAAATTGATCCAGACCACCTCTTTGAGAACAGGTTACACACTGCAGAGGAATGCATAACTTGCCCATGAACTGCTGCATATTTTGTCCTTTGTATTTACATTTTTCCAAAGGAAAAAAAAAGCAGGTTTTTCCAGATAAAGATATTTTCTGCTTTTGATGGATGAAATTAGTCTGCATATCCTTGGAGACTGCCAACAAGTTTACACTACGAACTGGAATGAAGCCATCAATTGGTTTCACATGGGTTGCATCAGATGGCAAAAACCCCATCGCATAGTCCCATAATGCTGGTCTTTTAATCACTGAAGAATGAGGTGACCTAAGGTGTGGTGTCCCACTACTGTTTCTCTGGGAACCACCTGGATGTGTAGGGACATTTTGACTGTCTCTGACTGCCATTACTATGAACGGCAATTCGATTTATATATCTTTGTGTTTGGGAAAAAAAAATACAAGACTATTCTGTGAGACTTGCATCTGGCACGCTCAGAGCTATTCAAGTGCAAGAACTTCTGGCATCTTAAGCTAAAAGCCTTACACACCCCAGCAGTGAATTTGGTGATTAAAGTTTGGTTACAAACCAGTTGCAGGGATTGGACCTAACTGAATTTTGTAAAAGTGGTTCAGGTTTGAACACAACATCAGAACCCCAAACACCTGATTTTTGATTTTGGTTAAATGTGGACTCACAGGTTAGCATTTTGGTTTGATCCATCTCTAATTAGCTGGATGAAATAGTATGTAAGAACTGCTTTCTGAGCCTCATGGTGTACTTCACTGAACAAAAAGAGACTCGGGTCCCATTTGCCATTTGTATCTTCCTTGTTCCCTTTCTTGTGGCAAATGTTTTTTGGTATGAATTGCGTGGATCTTTTAATTGGGACCTGCCAACAGTATGTGCAAACAGTGCCGAAACCAGAGATCAGTGACCACTGACCCTTCCTCCATTCCTGCCATCATCTTGGTTTGGCACTAAAACACCCCATTCAAAGGAAATATTTGTTTCTTAGACCACCATATGTTTTAAGAAACGTTTATACCCCAGGGGTTCTGTATTAGATTCCAGCAGGTTACTTCATTAAATGAGCATATCAAATTTGATTGGAAGTTCTCATCAGCTTTCTGTTCCATTTAATTTTATTTTTATACAGATGAAGAAATTACTGTTACACCCATACCCACTGACAAGCCAACTACATTACTTCACATCTACTTTATAACCACATATAATTACATAACCTCTCGGTTTATTTTCTTCCAGAACTCATGGCTCCTCATAGAATCTGTTCCGTCTGATCTAAGAGGCAGATTTTGGCCTAAAAAACAGTTTTCAAGACATTTACATGGTTTGGGTTTTTTCCTATATTGAATATTCCACATTTATTAACCACAATTTGATTCAAGCAGAGCAGTAAGGGCTCACTGATACAGTCTGGAGAGGCTGTGTTAGTGAAAGGAAAAGACAAGCCCAGCATCAAAATATTCTGCATAAATCTCATTATCATGGGAGAGCTTCCATCTTTTCAGCCTCACGCTATAAAATCCATCTCAGCACACTGTGTTCCCTCCGCTTTGTTCCTCTAGTTATAGGCTCCACAACCACTTTCCCATCTAACATTTCCAATCAACATTCCTCCTCAAGCCCTCCTGTTCTTCATTGATTTCAGAAATACAGCAGACAGAATTGCAATCACTGCGTGAGGGCTACCTTGGATAAGAACGGGGCTGGCAGATTACATTCATGTCAAAGCACATAGCTGGGCAACTAAAAATAGTTAGAACAAAAATTAGCATCTGGCAGTTTTTGCAGGTCTAGAGTTTTATGCTAGTATAAACTCACTGAAATCAATTAAGGCAGATCACTGTAAGGCTGGAGCGTACCTGTGGTGAAATGGCCCCTAAGATTGTTTTTAATGCTCATCCCAAGTTGCATTCTTAAACACATATTCACAGACCACAGGGTCCATTTGTTATAATTTATCACAACAACACTAAACAACCTGGCATTAACATATTCTTTCATTTGTGCCAAGAAATGCTATGCACCCCTTAGATCCCAGAGAAGGCACCAGGAAGAGCAGATGTTCACCCCTTCTAGTCATCAGTCCCTGGTCTGGAAGCATTTTCATATATGATTTTATCAACTTTAAAAGTAATGATACAGTCCTGTAGCCCTTCCTCCCATCAGTTTTATTTATTTAAGTGACTAGAGCTGCAGAAAGTCTGATAAAGAAAAGCTCAATACCAGGCATCCTCGTATTTGCTTAGATAATGCAATTGCATATTGCAGAGTGCATGGAGAGAGACTTACAACAAACCAGGGAATCCCATTTTCTGTCAAAAAAATCACTTCCATGTCACTACATGGCTGCTGCTGGCAAACTGAAAGAGCTGAGGCAGTTGAGCACCAGCGTTTCTTGCACTCTTTTAGCCAGTGACAGAAATAGTGGTTGGGTTGGAGCACGACTGTTTGTAGATTCATGGGGGTGGGCAGGGCTCTGCGGGGTCTCCAGCCCAACCTCCTGCTCAGAGCAGGCGCAGTGGGAGCAGGCTGCCCAGAGCCTTGCCCAGCTGGTTTTGAGTATCTCCAAGGATGGAGATGTCATGCCCTCTCTGGGCAATCTGTTCCATGGCTTGGCCACCTCCACTGTAAAAATATTTTCCTTTCACAAAGCCAGAATCTGCCATGTTCCAACTTGTGTCTGTTGCCTCTCCTCCAATACCACATCTTATCCCATTGTAGACTGTTTTGTACAACATACAAACCCAACAGTTTCACTGAGCTCTACTGAAGGACACAATGGCGTGGGACCATTTAGTGTATGGGCATCATGAAACAGACCACCTTGTCACCTCCCATAGCACTACAGAAACTGCTTTGAGATCCTCTACCAGAGAGGAAAGCCCCCAAAACTGGTGCCTACACCAAGAGGACTGCCAGGGCACGGTTCTGGGGAGGGATCAGGCTCAGTGGGGCCATGGGGTAACACTGCTCCTGCCCAGGGCAGTACCTATTCTGCACACACATGGGACAGTGCTGCTGCTCAGGGCGGTCAACCAGAAGCCACTTCTTGCCTATAGACCACGACATATACTGCAGTGGCTGAGGGGAAAGCAATCCTCAGAGCAGAAGTGATTCACGTCCACCCTGGATGGTTGTTCTTCACTTCAGCCTGTGCCGGACCGCGTCAAGGTCACAGACATTAAAATCACACACCTAATCAGGCTTTGCAGGGATTAAGCTGAGCCAGAGCTGAGGAATCGCCTACACCAGAAGAACACTGCCATAGGAAAGCAACACCAGCATGTAATTGAAATAATTTATTTACCACTAGAGCACCACAAAAACAGACATACAATGTGTTAAAATACAGAGTAATCGATCACCAAAGTACAACACAGCTGTCCTTTAAGTTCCTTTTTTTTCTCCTTTAAACCATGCCAACCATACAATTGTATTGATGCTAAACACATCACAAATGCTGTCCTATCCCACCCAGCTAAGTGCTAAGATTCCCCCTCAGCTCCAGTCAACCCCTTGGGTCTGATCTTTCAAGGTGCTGAACATTTCCCACCAGTTCTCAGGGACTTTGCTCAGACAGTGGCAATTACCTCGTCGTGATAAGGCTTCTGGCACAAAGTCCTTGAGCTGTTGCAGACCCATCTAAACATCATTCGAGGGGGATTTACATCAGACCTGAGCGGTGCTTAGGACTCACATTACCCCACACTGTAAAGGGGAATTTCACCCATAAGTTCCGCACGTTGTAGGATCAGGCCTAACATCCTTGGTAATTAAAGGGAAATAGATGCCTAATAAACAAACAAACAAACAAAAAATTGTAGGAGCTTTATAATAGAGTATTTCAAATACTATCAGTGCATTTTGAAGAAAAAAAAAGGTAAAAAAAAAAAATTCGATCTGGGGGTAATGACTTACAGAAATAAGGTTTTATACTTAAATTTAGAGAAAAACTCCAAACCCAAACCAAAATGTTCAGCTGCGTCCAGCGCATAGTGAGTATAGTTGGACAACTATGCTATCTCCTATTCCACTTTTTCAAAGCTTCAAAACCGGTTCTGAGCTGCATTCCCACAGCAGAGAATTGCAAAAATGTTTTAAGTTATTTAAAATGTGTTCATCCTTGTCTCCTCTCCTGTCCAACAAAAATACAGTTCTCATACTGAACCTGATAAAACTAATTTTGCTGCTGTATACAACAAAATCCAGAGTATTTACTACCCTGAGGAGTTTCACTGAGTTCAGTGCATCTTCTCACTGGAGTAAGTCTGGCTCAAGCAAGTGTTAGCAGGACAGATTTTTCACTTGTTCATCTCAACTCACTAAATAAATCAGAAGTCTAACATACCTCCTCCTCTGCGCTGAGTCAACGGGTGGGATTAGATCATCTGTGGGGCTACGTTTCCGTCTAGGCAATAAGCACAGGCTCTACCCAAGTCCCGAGGAGCTGCGTGTGCAAGCCGCTGCGGTACTTCAGTTTCGCATCAGTGTTCTGCTGAAGCCAAAGAAATTGCACTTCTTAAAACTGGAGCTGACAACATCAAGCTCAGGAGCGTCCTCCCAACACCGCTCGGGTCAATGACAGAAAATGTCCTTCTCATCCAAGTAGTATGCTTCTAACGCAGTTTTCCAGCTTTGCCGTGCAAAACCATTCATCATGTCAAATGAACTGAATGCGCCTTCTTCATGATCTTTTTGCTGATTTAGGTTAGGGCTTTTTTTAAATGAAGAGTATGATGTGGATTATTTTTTTTTACTCCCTCTACACTATTTAAACATGTGTAACAACAACAAAATCCTAGGAACCCCACGTTCCTTTCTCCTTTTCTTTTTTTAAAAGAAGCTTTAATGTGAACTCAATTGAAAAAAAATTGGCAAACTCACAAAAATCAGGGGTCTGATCCTCTAAATCCTTACACACACACCAATAGCCTAAAGGGGCCTGCCACGCTGCCGCAGAAGTTAAAGGCAAACCTGTTACCTGCAGTAGGAGCAGGATCAGTCCCGCGGACTAACTGCGGGGACAAGTCCCGGCTGCGTGCGAGGCCGACGCACGGCCTCTGACGGCAAACCGATCCCCCTCACGCCCCACTTGGGGCATCGCCACGGCAGACGCTTCCTACCGGCCTTCTGCACAGTGGTGAATGTCATTCTCTGCAAGGGTTTGCCTTGCCTCAGCCAGGCTGGGACGTCTCTTCTTGCAACACCTCGCTCCCTGCCCATCTGTTTGAATGTCTACAGCCGAAAGGAAATAAAAAGGTCTAAGAATCCGAACTGCATCGCGATTCAAGTGTTACAAATGGGGACAACCGAGGAAGGAGTGGGGGGGGGGGGGAGAGATCGCTTTAGTCCATCCTTTTTATGAAACAGAAAAACAAATGGAGTCAGGTAGCTTATGTCATAATGATGAACAATATACAAAGCACATGTATAGCAATTATTATAAAACATGTATTTGTAGTGCAAGTCAAAATATAGGGACTCTACTCATACTGGCCAGCTAGAGGGAAACACATGATTCTGAGTGATCAAAAAGAGCCCCAAATTCAAATTCAAACTCATGAGAGCTGACAGTATTACAGAGTACAAAAATATGGTGAAAATTTACACATTACACATAAAGTACTTAATTTTTTAATAGTTTACAAATAGAGATCTACAGATATGTTTCCAATTAAGCTGGCTTTTACTACCCACCTATTGTAATACTCTAGGTATGGTTACATATACCAAAAGAACAAAAAAATCCCATAGCATAGCTATACAGCAACATATTAAGGTCTGAAGATTAGACCAGTACATGTTAAATATTTCACTGGTTTACTAAACTGACATTTTAAATCATTTACAGTAAAAAAAAAATCTTATAGACTTGTCTTTGAGACTGAAACAGAGTGTCCTTTATTAGTAAATAATTCAGTATTTTAAACAAGGGTTTGAGACCTTACAAGAAGCCTCTCTAGGCAGCTGGCATGAAAAATAAGGTATTTTAAAGGCAGAGTTTCTCAATAATGTAATAACTGATTTCTATTTTAATCGAACTAAACTAACCATTACTTTTCTGATTCTTTTGAGCTTGTGTTCCTTTAGGCTTTATATGCATTTCTGGCAGCTTATTTGGTCTCCACTTTGTCCACATTGGCTGGTTTTCTTTTTTCCAATGGCGATACGGAAATGTTCATTTGATAGTTTTTACACACAAATAAATAATGCACTGTTAACTCTACAACTAAGAGGAATGGGTAGGATGCCTATTGTGTAACAATACAGAGAGATCAAGTAAGGCACGGGACAGATACAGCAACTCCACTTCATGGGATTTTCCTGTTTTTTTCCTTTCACATAGTAACACTAACAAATTTCTTCCAGTGTTTATTTTTAAAAGGTTTTTTTTTCTTTAACTTTGCTTCTTGTCTATCTCACACTATGTGTAGGTGAAATGTAGGATAAAGGCCTTCAATGTTTTGCTCCAGATGCCAGTTTAAAAAAAAAAAAAACAAAACAAACTTTCAAACAGTTCAGACTAGTACCGCTTTTTTTCTTCTTTTTTTTTTTTCTTTTAACACTGATGAACCTGGGTTTTCATTTTTCTTTCTTTCCTTCTCGCTCTCTCTTTCTTTTTTTCCTTGGTTATTTTTTTTAATACACACACGTCATGCTGTTTCAGGGGTATCCTTTAGCTGCACTTGCAAGACTTTACGATCATGTTGGACAGCTGTTCGATTTTGGGTGTTTTGCCAATGTAGTAGAGGATGGTGAGGGGTTCCAAATCCTGGGACACGCAGCACGGAGAGGCAGAAGCTTCTGGATTTATGGTGTTATACAAGCTGAGTACCTAGAAGGAGAAAGGAAAAAAGAGAGATTAAGACAGCTACCTCTGCTTTCTGACGCTGCAGAGCAAATTCCTTTCTGCATCGCTTCCTTCCACAGCGCCTGAGAGAAAGCCCACTGAAAGCAGTATGAAGATTCCTGGATTTTAATATTTTTTATGCTTCTCCAGTTTAATCTGGTGTCACAATCTGCCTGAGTTTCCTAAGGTTTTATCCATAGAGTCTTAAACCTCAAAACAGGTACATGCCTGGAGCCTGCCTTGAAAGCGTAGCCCTTTGAATCAACACAGACACTGTATTGATATGGAAAGAAGAAACTGAAAGGTTTTTATCTGTGTCCTCAGATCGCCATTTGCTGTTACAGGATTTTGGCTCTACAAGTGCACCAAAGGGAGAAGAGAGCCCTTCAGAGCATAAGCATTCCTCTGCTTTTCCTCTCCGGCTGCGTTTTACTAAGTCCATGAATGCCGCCCTGCAAGCACCAGGACTCAAGCTGAAGTTACTCCTGTTGAGAATCAGCTGCGGTGAAGTTAGCAGCACCGGTGCTTTATGTCATGTTGGATTCACATGCATGGTTCTCTGCAAGGGAAGTATGTAGGTTACCCGCTGATGATGCATAGGTATTTCTGAGGATGCCATTAATGTGTTAGCCAAACACCAAGTGACCTTTTCCTAGAACTTCAACACAACATTTGCAGCTTAGAGAGACAGAAGATCTGTTCAGGACAGCAACACTAACTACTTTATTAAGCAACTTCTGACTCCTTGGGCAACTATCCAAACCACATATTTGTGACCATGACAGTTATTCTTCCTCTTTCCTTTAAAAACAAGTGCTGCCTCAAGATGTGTACACTACTACTCCACACCAGCACGGAAACATACTTACTTACCTTATTTATACCTCTGCCTGCTGACATTGCTAATAGTACAATGCCACAGCCAGTGACAGCCACAAAGGATATCTATATCTGGATCTGTAAGTTCAGGAAGAACATGCTATCATGGCTTTACAGACCAAAGGGAAAGCAAGCTGCCCCTTGGACACAAAGAGTTCTCCCTGCTGGCTGACATTAATCTGGTATTTTAAGGGAGGCCTGAAAAAGGGGAGACATCATTCTTAGTATGGACCTGAGGGTGAAATTCTCACTTTATGACAACTGCGACGCAAATGTCTGCCTCTTGCATTTACTGTCTAGACATCCTTATTGACAGTTGAGAGAAATAAGCACTTCACAGCAGAATACTACTCATCCTAAGGCAGTTGGCTAAAATACCACATCTAATCCCTAAAATAAAAAGTCCCATCTAAATTTCCAAGGTACAAGAATGAATACATCTTTTGAAGTAAAAGACGCACATAAATCAGTACATTTTCATGAAATTCAGCATGGTAGCACATCAGTAACGATAAAAAATGAAAAATGGTAGGTCATAAAAGTAGGTGATAATCAGGTGGTATGACTCAGCCCTTTTGTTACTCTGATAGTGCCTCCCGCAGTGCCTTTGCTGACTGAACTCATTGTGCCATCTTCCACTCATGCCCTATAGTGAAACGTCCCTTCCCAGGCAGCCTCCCAAAGCTACACCAAGCTCACACTCATCAAAAGCATTCAATCCATCCATATCATATCAATGAACACATTAAAAAAAAACCTCTGGGCCAATACATTCCTACTGCTTCGACACTAGCTTGAGGACATGTGCAAGTCCCTCTATAAGGCCACATTTCATCATTCTTAGTTATTGAGATAATAAATATCAGCTCTGGGCATTGGTGCTGATGTCAGTCCTAGAAACCTATTTCACTCTGCAGTTATAAAACAGAAGTTGAAAATTAGCAAAATCATTACTTACTCGGCTGTGCTGAGTATCTGAGCTCCATAAATACGGGCAGGCTCCTGCACAGAAATTAGCATGATATCCTTTAGGTTCATGAATCCATTTCCAGCCAAGATCCCTCTTGAAGTCAATATAAAGTGGACGCAGACAGCAATTATCCTGCACGTTTCTGGGAAATAAAATACAGACCAACACATCAGTCATAACAAAGACAACACAGGGAATAAAAATAATCCAGTTGCTTGCTCCCTGAGTGATGCTTTACAGGCAGGCAAGTCCAAGTCCCAAAAATTCACAACCAAATCACGTCAATAGTATCTTATACTGTAACTGAGATCAGATGCTTAGACATGGCAGGACTTGCTTATACAGACAAAGCTAATGCTTTCGCTGGAGGACTAGTAAGTATTTTTCTCCAGGTCCTACCGAGTGGCCTCTCTGAGTAGGTGAGCACAGTGGAGGTGATAATTTGGCTGTAATTATGGGGCTGATGAGTCTGGGAATCATCCCTGACGGAACTCAGCTTCTGCTTTCTAAGGCCACAACCTTCCTCATCTGCCACTGTCTCTGCAGTATTGGAGACCACTGGGCAGATACCTGCTGCACACAGACCCCATGGGTCTGCAAATGAGGGTCCGCGCTCTGTATAAACGCCAACCGTAAAGAAATACGATAAGCAACTGCATTATACCTCACAGGCTGATACTACTATGTAAGTATACTGAATATGGATGCATAGTTACCTAAAACAATAGGCAGCATCTAGAGCACGCTTCTTCCGCCGACTGGGCTGTTGCGACTCAAGTCTGTAGGAGGGTAATAACATTAGCAGAAGATGTGGGGTCTTCCCACTGTATTTTTTCCTATTGGACTTTAAAGCTTTCACATCACCACTGGAATATGTGTAGTCATCAATACCTTCAAAAAATACATTTTGGTGATAAACATTGTGTTGCTTTTTCTTCACAAATTAAATAAACCATCTCTTTAAAAAAATTCTCTCAGAAACTGGGCAACGATGGTGTCAGCTGAGCATGTTTACTGGGGAAGTGGGGGCAAATTTCAACCCAAGAATCCTAAGATACTCACAATTCTCATGTTATCTATTGTATCAACCCTCCCACATTCACAGCCATTTAATGGCATTTCAGTACATTTACCAGAACTGTTGAAATGAGTAACAGAAAAGATTACTTCACTCACTGCATCTGCATTGCTTAGTTTCAAATGCCCCAAGCAGTGATGCTTTTGTCACTTCTCTTAGGGCAGTATTCCCATCTTTTAACAGCTATGTACCTTTTAAAACCTTGTAACACCACTAAAGCTGCTCTGGATACTTCACCTGCATTTCCCACTGCTTGCTTCCATCCCATTAGTTTTCTCTATCACATTTACCTCTTTCTAATGCTTGTAAATTCTGTCTTCCATTGCCAGTTTATTTAAATCTGAGTTTTTCCCAGAAAGTTATTCTAGCCCCTTCTTTTGTATGGGCACGGCAACGACATTGATCAAACTATTTCTTCTTGAAGTGGCCATCAATGACCTCACATTTTGTATTTTCTCTTGAAACACTAACTGCCTTCCTAGCTTCTTACCATGGCAAAAGCACAGGCAAAAGACTCAAGGTATTAGCCTTTCCTAAGAGTCCAAACAGCTCATGTTATGCCTGTTGCTAAGACCCTTTTGAAAATTAACCTCCTAAACCAGATAATACTATCTAAAGAGAAAAAGAAACACTTTTCTTTTTGTAACATTTGCAATTACAGCGACCAAATATCATACTACCAATTTTTTAAATATACAATGGCTTTAATCGTATGTACAGTACATGTATTTACTTAGAGAAAAAATTCCAATGCAGTGAAACAATGGTTAGAAAAACTTAATACTTGACAAGAAATACAGCCAAATCCTTGGAAAACAAATGAACCAAATCAGGATATACTTTAATAAATGAGAACAGTATAAACAGAATTTGGGTTGGTTCTAATATAGCCATAGTTTTATGTGTACTGGTGGGTGATAACTATAGCATGGTCAATTAAACAACATTTCCCTTTTTGAAACTGAAACTTTAATGGCTTAAAAACACAAGCGAGCTTATGTGACCTTCATATATTTACTCAGTATCACCTTGTCTGCTGTCCATAAGAAGCACATATATCCATAAACCTAACTACACACTGTCGTTTATTTTTTAATGCCCACTGAATCCAATCTTTAAGTTTTTATCAAGCTGTCAGCATAAAAAATACTTTGTGTAACTAATATACAAGTATGTTACAATAAATTCTACGTGCTAATGTAGATATATAGAGATAATCAATGTTAACTAATGTAGTTTTGTTGACTTCACCTGAGAATCAGACTTCCACTGCTGGAAGTAGGAGCACACATATAGGCACATCATTGCTGTTCCTTCAACCCACAACGCACTGGCAGTAAAACACCGTAGGACATTTATACAGGTCTGGCATTGTTCAGCTCTTCCCAAAGTGACTGATGCCATTGCTCAGAGTAATTTAAAATATTACTGATGTGACCAGAAAAAAGAAAAAAAAAAAAAAAAAAAAGAAGAGTAGCTGGAGATATTTAGTGTGCCTGAAGAGCTGGAAGTACGAGTGCAAGTACTTACAAATACTGGGACCCTCTATATTCAGTGAGGACAAAGGAAGGTGCTTCTGTAAGCAAAGCAGCCAACTGTTGCCTTACCTATACTTTGGAAATTTGCCACAACAAGTATTGTTTAACACTGATAAAACGCACCATGCTCACACACATATCTACCGCAGGCAGCTAGGCAGCTTACATGCACGCCAAACACCATCCTAATTCTGCTTTCCAGCGGTAGCCTTCTCTATTAAGCCTGAACCGTTACAGTGCTAGGATGGGCAGCAGTCAAAGGGTTTATTTTGAAAATATTCATCAAGTTTTCTCAAGCTATCCAACAGTGGATGGTCTACTGTGCAACAGTCTTCCCTACATCCAAAATTCTATGTATGCTCTTGTGTGCATGCTGCAAACTGTAACACAGATGCTTAAGGACATTGAAGCTGCATGCATGGAACGAGACTGCTTATTCATGCCATCTGGTTTTAGAATAGTTCAGCTGATACAGTTTTACCCTTGTGCCTTCAATACCATTTCCTACCAGTTGATAATCAAGATTCTCAAATAAGCAAGTTTTCAATCAGCTGAATGCCATTTAGAGAGGCAGTAACAGCTCTTTGTTTCCCTCCTCAATTAGTAAGTACCACAACATTTTAAAAAGTTATTTTTCTTTCGTTACCTGCAAATCTTGCTTCAAGCTCCTCACTTTTATTTGGGATGATATAATTATTGGAAGGCACGAAGGTGCAGCATGGACAATGTAAGCTTATCTTAAATCCAAGGTTCCTGTCTGCAAAACATAAAAGTAAGTGGAGTTGGTTTTTACACATGGAATGACCCTGAAATACTGCTGAATTAATGGAGGAACAGTTGGGGCAGGAGTGAAGGCAAAGAGCACTTATTGTCACCTCTGTGATGGAGCCACTCATGTACAGCCTCAGTGACATCAAAAGACAACCATTCTCCTTCAGCTCTTGTTTTAACTACTTTGCTGTCGATGTAGCGCTGTCCTGGTGAAGATAATTCTTTAGATTTTAGAACCTGCAAGAAACAACAAATATGACTGCCTACAGGTTAACATTTACCTGTTTTTTATTAAAATGGACCACCAACATTATAAAATAGCAGAAGAAACTATTACACTCAAACCTCTATGCAGCAGATGTACGTTCAGGCATGTTTTCAGAAAGAATTTTCTTAGGGTGCGTGGGGAGAGGAAGGTGATATAAAAACACCCTAACAAAATCAGCTTATGCTCCCAAGCAAAACATGCTATCACATATTCCTTCCTAAGAGAAATCACACAGAAAGACTGCCCTGAAAACGTGTCCTGCAACACAAGTGGTCAAGAGATCATAATAACTGGAACATCAAAAGAAGCTATTTTACCTTCTTCAGTAATACTTACACTGGTTAGAGCATAGTACCAGATGCTAAAGTAAAGCCTGTACAATGTAGTCTGCACACTGAAAATACTATATTGCTCACCCATAACTAATTTGTATGGTATTGCCTTACTTCCCTTTTACTTCAAGTACTAGTCATATATTAAACAGAAAAAAAGTTATTGTCCATACAGGTAACCTGGGGGCATGCAGAGACAGCCTGGTGTGAATTGTGGCCACACATGGATTTGTACAACAGGCAATGCTGCTTCCATCCAAACTTTGATGCCAGCTGTATTTGTATTTGTGTCAAAAGTTTCAGCAAATCTTGCTACTGAGCATGCAATAAAAAACACACCTGTAAAAAGAAACCCAGCCCCTCCCTTTCAAGACACAGCACTGCATGCCTAGAATTTCAAGTGCCCACAAGTCTTCCTCCTATCTAAACAACTCGGAGTGCCTTCCCACATACAAGCATAGCCTGCTATTATTTACCCTAACTCTAGGACAAAAACAACCGGACTTTTGGCTGCTAATAAGTTTCTGGTTTCCTGGTTATTACTATGTTGATAGTTTTGCGACGCAGGAAGCTGGAATGCCATGCAACATTAAGTCAACTCCAATTAAGATACCACACGATAACATCACTTCGTAACTTCTGGCATGCCAGCTGAGCGACTTCATATATTGTTTCGGGTTCTCCCTCTCTTTAACCATCCAAGTCCATCTCCAAATGAATAACTGACAATGTCTCATTGTTTCCTCCTGTTTTCTCAGCCCAGACCAACCTGACATCTAGCAAATGCTGATGGAATAGAACAATGGTGGATCTGCATAATACATGTAAAGAAAAATATTTCAAAAGAGGTGTGAAATTATGTCATCCTGATAAAATTAGGCTTTTCACAATTAAACAGAAAAGCAGGCTTGAAAAGGCCAGATTCTGTCCAACATGTAGAGTCTCCCTATTTATTTCAAGGGAGTGCTGGACCTCTCAAAGGCCAACAGTGCAGCTCCCACAATAACATTTGTCTTATGGGAAGAACAGCAGCATGACAAGCTCTCTGCCTTCTTCCTGATCACATTTAGCAAAAAGACATGAGAAGATGTTGGTCCAAGTCCAGAAAATTACTAAGTGCCCCTAGTAGGCGATGCTGAGTTCTCCAGTAGAAACTGAGGACACTCAAACATTGAACACTGGGACTTGTTTTTATGAGGAAACCTTCAAACAGAATGTTTGAACAACTGTTTGCAGAGAGTCTGGCAGCAGCAAGGGGACTACCATTGCTCAGAAGTGCCAGAGGGATGAGAGAATCAGTAATCAATGCTGGGAAAGTCCCAGAGAAGTACAAATATAACTTTGCCTTCCCTTTGGTCTTTATCAGGTCAACTCAAGTGTTTCTGAGGATGTAATGCAGCTGTCATTCTGCAAAGTTGGGGCGGGGAGGGGGATGTGTGAGGCAAATGGGACACAAGAACTTGGCTCATTTCTCTTCCTTTCTGCACAGTCATATCTTTCCAAAGACTCCAGAAACTGCATACCTCAGTTTTGGCAGTGATGTAAGGATCTAAAAGTAAGTAATGTGCCAAAAGCAATCTCCTGATGTTAACTATAATTGGTCTTAGATATGTTCTGAAGACTCAGCTGTGCCTTGGTATCGAAAATAAAATGTCTTTATCCCAAACCCATTGCTACCAAAAGACAAAGTCGAGGGCTGGCAGTGTGTAACTGGCATGAAAGGCATTTGTAAAAGTACAAGAAATCATCACTGCACGTATCAATGGTACAAAGAACATCCATCCTCACTGATGAACTGAATGACAAGAAAAGTGTTTGCAGGTTTCAAAGCTGTACGACACCGTGGGACAGGACGGACACTGTGGATTAAAAGAGCTAGATGTTATCCATGCTATGGCTGAAAGTAAGGCTTCTCTCCATGTTGTTTATGCTTCGTGTTCAGGAAGAAAAGCATGAAGAATGAGCTAAAAAGTCACAAACTAAGTATGGCATAATTTCCACAATTGACATCATGGGTTAAACGGGCGCTAGCGGTTCTTAAGGAAGAGGCTGTTAAGTGTGATGAGTGCCATACTTAGTGAAATTAGCACGTCTGCTTCAATCTCCTTCTCCTGGGCTGACTAAGTATCTTTATACTGTTAGGGTGACATACGATCTTAACAACCTGATTGCTTGTAAGCAAGAGTGATCTTCCAGCCTCACCATTTCCATTTTTTCCTTCTTTTTCTGTTACATTGTTGCAAGTGTGGAAAGCTAATGGATGATAAAATCCTAGGCTGGATCCTCAGGGTCTCTTTCCTCCCACAAAATAACCTGATGAAGGACTCTTCACTTCACTTCTTCACTTCTTTTCCTACACTGCATTCTATGTTTCCATCCACACTGAAGCAATTGCACTCTACATGGTGGTAAACAAAGTGGCCTCTTTGGAGGAACCTATCAGAAATTTTTTACAGCTACAATACGTTCTTCAAATGAGTCTTCCAGAAATTATTACGAGATAAGCATTTTAGGTTTTCTCTGCCATCTTCCCCCTTTGGTTTGCTTCTTTGTACTTTGCACTACATTTCTGGTCTTACCTTCCCCATCAGCGACACACCTTTTTCTTCCAATACACCCTCAAGCCTATATTCCCACTGAAAAAGTTCTCTTTCAGTATTTCCAATACTTTCTTCCTACTAGATCAACTAGTTTAGTTGCAAAAAAGAAGAAAAGCCTTTTCTGTGCCTTGCAGCTTTTGTGCTTGAAAGCTTGTCTACTTCTTCCAACTATACTGATTGGTCCTAGAAGACATATTACTTTTACCTATAAACATTGCCTTGCATTGCCTGTAAACACCGCCTTCCCTTTATGCTTAGCCCATCGCAACCACATCAAACACTGTTATCAGAAATGCTGCTGCACAACTTGTATCTGCAGGAGCTAAATGAAGGCCTAAAAAGTAGGCCTTTATGCAAAAGAGTTTTCAGTGCACTAAAAATATTAACAGAAGACAATGGGGAAAAAAAAAAAAACACAGGAGAGAAGGAACACTGAGTTAATCTTCCCCTTTAATCCTTTCTCATGTCCTTCTGGCACCTTGTCCAAACACCGCCTCTTAAAGAGGCAGAAAGAGTTTGGTATGTCTATGGGTCACGACGTGGATGGCTAGGGCTTTCGGGGCGGCGGGGACTACTGTGCATCACCACCTGCATGTAGAGATGACAGATTCAATCACTTGCATGAGTAGGAGACAGAGTTTCCTACACACAACCTCACCTCCCTCACTTAAGAGCGACACATTTAAACACTTGCATGCACAAGTAGCTGATGATGCACAACAACTGCACACGTGCAGGTGCGAGCATGCACACCTTCACACATGTGTGAGTGAAAGCTTAAAATCAACAAACTCAAAATTCAGGCTGTGCAAAATCTCTGCAGCTTCTGAATACGGGGATGTTCTTCCAGGTATATCTGTTTATTTGGTCTCGCTTTCAACAGAGTGATAATGCAACGCTGCCTTTTCTAAGAAAGGATTACGCAGGGAACATATGCATATGATCACGTTATGTGGGGATGAGCTGAATAGGTAGAAGGGTTACCAAAAGGTTATCCAGCAGACTTCTGGCCCAGTATGCAGAGTAATTTGCATTCAGTAGCAATGCTCTAAATTCTAAAAACAATTTGGTTTTGTCTACCCTCTTTTTGTATGGGATTCCTCCCTTTCACAGGAAATCAAATAGCCAAAACGCTTGTTAATCTCTTCTTGACAAAGTATCTTGAACACTTAAGCCCTGCCTTCTAGCTATCTTTTTCTATGGGCACTGCTAACCTTCCCCTCATCATTTTTTTTCCTATTCTGACCCTTCTTCAAAACACCTGGGGAAAAAAATATCTTACAAATACCCATGAAGGATGTCTAGATATAACGTACCTGCAGCTACTGCCAGCAGATCAAGGCAAAACAAACATTTGAGTATACGAAAAACACAGTTAATCGCAGGAAAGGGCTCATGAAGTAGCCAGATGCAAACAAAGCATTGCTCTTGCTTGTACTGCTACACATGTTTAGGAAGCCCAGTTGGGGATCTCAGTGATGACAGCACTCACATGCCACCCTCATCAGTCTGCCAGATTTCTGGTATTTTATAAATTCCACTGAAATCTACTCTTCATTGGTTCTGCAAAGGCGTTCTGCTCAGTCTTCAGGGGGAGACCCTCTGCTCTGCTGGCAGGGATTTGTCTGTGCTCCTCCTTATCCGTTAGAGGAGGCTGGACCATGGTGATGTCTTGGAAGTATTCCAAATCACCATGACCAGGGCATTCAGCGGTGAAAAGCTTTAGTTTTGTCACAAGCTGGTTTCAGAAGAATGACAAGCTAGTTTCCAGAAAATACTGATCTCTAAATTACTTCTGCCACCTGCTATGCTTATTTTTCAGATCAACTGGAGAGCATTAACTGATACATTTTTTAAAAATTTAAGTATCAAGTAGCTGAAATCTTCATTAAAATCCTGGAGGATGAAACTGTTTGTTTATATGCACACATGGTTATACTCTCAAGTAACTATCACACAGTTTTGAGTATAAAAATAAGGACAAGGATTGTCCTAGGCTGTATTTTATAAAGTACACTGAGAACATCATATAATTCATGATAACAGAGCAGAATGTTTGCAAAATTAGCAGAAACATGGCTTCTTTGAAAAATGGGGCATATCAGAGGCTGATATTAGCAGAGCAGCAGCATTTGGCATCAGTGTAATTATACTGATTCAAAAACAAAACCAAAAAACCTCCAAAACCCAAGACTTTGTTAATAGAAATGTAATTATTTTGCTCAAATTTTCCTTTGCCTACTCCCCTTCTCATATATATAGGCAGCTAAAGCAGGGGATAACTGAACGAACAGATTAGTGCATGTATTCTAGACAATAACCACTGAGAGCAGATGCCTGAACAGCCTGTCTTCATGACTCATTACATGCATACAAGGAAAAAATTTGACAGAAAGGCACACTGGTTCTTTCAAATAACTAGAGCTCCAGAACTAGAGCTCCCAACTTGCTTAGTTTATTTCAGATTTGATGGTCTGGCCAATAACTACTTCTAGTCTTCTATAATTACCACAATCAGATGCAGAAGAATAGGAAAATTACAATTAAGTATAATTTACAGTGGAATAGTTTTGGCTAATAAATTCATCACCTCCCCAGCAAGCAAACAAACAAACAAAAAACTGAGTGTGGTTCAGCA
>NW_009213641.1:230302-240194 GCF_000690835.1 Fulmarus glacialis
CTGATGCATCAATGACATACATCTGCTGCAGCCAAGAAAACCCTAGGCACACATCAAAGGCCAAGCTTTAACAACAACAAGGGCATTTTATAGCTGGGTTCGAGAATTACGGTCACCAACTGTTAGGAAATATTTTTGGCGACTTACAGTTTCTTAAAACAAGTTGATGAACTTTCAGAACATAATAATAAGATCATATGGCCACTTAAAAATATCTACCCTGTCTGCTGCATTGCCCTGGAACTTGGGATGGTCACTGCTGTCAGCCAGCGTGGGTTCTGCAATCACTGAATAGCAGTAAATATGGCATTATCTTGTAAAAACCTATTAATCTGTTTTTCCTCTCCATTCATTCTGGACCGTCTGATCTCCTCCCTCCAGATGCTGTTGGCTCCCTGGTAACTTCCTTCCTTCTCTTCTCTGTCATTTCAGACTCCTGCGATGTTCTTGTGTATTACAACATCTTGGCAGGCTCACTAATCTTTCTCTTACTTATCAGTCATTATCCATGATTTCCATTGGAACTTCAAGGGCCTTTTAAATAATGGAAATAACCTGACATGTACTTGTAAGCTCTAAGTAAATAAGCCCAAACAATGAGATCCAGTAGTAAATGATGTGCTAATGCTGGTTAACATCAGAGCAGAGATAAGTTCAGCTATGCACAACATCATGGCTGAAAACTGCCATGTAGGATAACCTCTTCTGAACTAGACGAAACCTGCAGGGGACTCCAGCGTAACCCTCTGCAGTGGAATAACCAGATTCCCAAGGTCTGCATATGCAGCTGCTTGTGGTTTCCAAATTCTTACGTACTATTCACCCTATTGAAAGATTCACTCGCTGTCTGGTTCCAGATTTCAAAGGTCTCCTCAGACAGCTCTCAGGGACTTCATCCAGCCCTTTCTGAAGCTTAAGGGTAAAAAATGACCATGCCAATTCTCAATCCTTTCTCACTCCCTAGTTCAGTTCGAGGTCTTCAATCCCATCTTGGACACAAGGATCAGCAAACCCTTAATTCTGTTGCAAACCTCTCCAGTTTCTTACTCATTGTATGTGGAAACATACGTTGTAAAGTGCAAAGCCTCCATATAGTACCTTTTGCCAGATAATTGGGAATCTACTGGCTATCAAAATCTTAGCTTCTTCTTATCACCACTAATGCAAGAGACTGACTCTGTATTTTTTCAGAAATTCTCAGTGCAAATTTTCAAGCTCTTCTTGTAACCACTTCTGCAAAAGAGTAATTCAGACTCTGCCTTCAGTGCTATGGAGTTAAAAGGGCTTTACAGCCCCCCTGCTTATCAATGGAAGTCTTTCCATTACTTGCAAAGGTCTCCGAAACAGGCTCAAACCGAGGGCAGAATCTTTAGAGACTAGTATATGAGATGCAGAGTTCCTGCCAAAATACAAAGGTATGGAGTTCTTGCCAAAGTTTTAAAAAAAACCATAGCTCTCTGATCCATCTGCTCAGAACTTGCCAGACACGTTCTTCATGCAAACTTGCAAATAAAAAGAACATATTGCACACATAACCCAACCCCTTTTATATCTGGATGGGCTACAGCTGCAGTAGGATTCTCTTACAGTGTTGGCTGCTACTCGCTTAAAGGTAAAAGAAGGTGAAATGCGAGGGGGCTAAAGAGACGAGCGGCTAAAGCAGGTCAAAAAAGGAGGGGAAGTCAAGTATGTCATTGAATCACCGTGACTGACTCATTGCATCACCCTGTGGTGAGGGGATGAGCTCAGGGAAGAGAATGGATCCTGAGAAGGGATTTCCTCTCCATTTGTTCCCCAAGCAGGGCCTTCCTCCTGCCACTGAAGATACATGTGCAGTGTTAGTTGGGGATACAGCCCTGAGGCTGCTCAGTCTGATTTATGCTTAAGCAGGCAGGAAGACTCTGCATTGTATAAACAATAAACAAGAACAGAGGGTCTGGGGTCCTTTTCCTGGAAGATTCTGAAATATTGAGTGCAATTTCCTGCCATTTAGGAGATTTTAAGATAGCTCCAAAGAAAGATTTTATATAAAATGAAGCAAAACAAAAAAATCCTGTAAACTTATCTAGCATTTAGCTTTAACTTGCCAGAGGCACATTATGTTTTATTAAAATATCAAGAAAGAGGAGCCAAAGTCAACAAAACCAGAGTGGGTTCTCCTGTCTTCTAGCCAAATCCCTAGATCCTGCAGAGTACTCCTGTGTTCATCTCCCCTTTATGCACAGGTCTCCCAAGCCCCTTCTCTTCCTCGGTCCTGTCCCTGATAGCCATTCCTCATGTTCACATGCATTTTACTGCAACATTTTGGCATGCAACTTTCTTTGCTATCTGAATATTTGGACTTACTGCTTCTTCTAAGATGCTGTTTTCTTCCGCAACTCACTCCTCTTTCTTCCCTTCCTCTTGCCTGCTTTGTTCTCCATAAGTCATGACTCTCCTTGTGGTTTTCTCTTCCCACCACGCACAGGCTTCCACCCAAACCACTCCCGTCCTCCTCCATTTTCTTCCATCATCTATTCCTCTTCATATAGGCTTCTCTCCAACAAAGCTTCACACTGTTTCCTACAAGTCCCCAAAACAATAATAGTGCCTTCCCCCCATCCATCAGGTTCCCTAGCACAAGGCCAGCAAGCCAACCTGATGTTCCTCAGCCCAGTAACTACCACGCTGCGGTGCTTGGTTAAAACTTGCTCGTGTTTCAGTGTAACATGGGCTTGGCTACGCCACCAGACGGCAGCCTAAAGAGCAGGAACCCAAACCTAGTGGCTGGTTTCTGACCCATGTCCTGCATTCCTACGTTCCCCATAATGCACACGCACCGCAAACAGCAATAAATCTATCAGCTCAGTGCCCCACATTTCCAAGCTCAGCAGTGTCGAGCTGGGAGTACACGCTGGCTCGTGCCAGTAGCTAATGGGGATATTACATACTTCTTCAAGTCGTCTTCAATAACCGCTCTGTTCCTGGCAAGAGGTGGCTGCGTCTGAGATAAGCTCTCAAATCGCAGTGAATATGACGCAGCAATAAATACTTCCCTTCACTCGCGCTCACAGATTATTTGCCAAAGGTACTCTATACGTGGTCTCCAGCATACTAACTTTTTTTGTAGGGGATACAGTATTTTGAATCAAAAAAAAGGATTCTGGAACAAGGAGACAGCAGCAATTTGACTGAAATACACTGCAAATTAACTTCCTCTGGTCCTGAGCTGTTGCTGAGGGGAGTGGGGAAGGAGGAGGAGGAGGAGGTTGGTGGAGTAGAAAGTTACTAGGTCCACACTTTATACTGAGTTTGGCACTTTGAAGAGCACTGTACATTTGCTATTTAACATAACCTTGTAACCTTTCAGATTGCAAGAGTCTGGTTTCAGGACAACAATACATAAATTGTGAGATCCAAATATACTACTTTAGATGTGGGTCACAGTGACGGCAGTCAATTAAAATCAAATGCCCCAGGTGATATCTGTAATACAGACATCCTGCGCCAGCTCACAGCCACAAATCCTGCTTCCTGGTATTTTCTTCCGTGGCATTAGAGACGGCACTTTTTGGCAAGAAAAGAGAGCAAGGCCCCTCTGCTCCTGATTATATGGAGATCAGTCTGGAGTAGCTCTGCTGCAGTCAGTGTAAATTGCCTCAGATTTGCACCGCGGAGATTTGGCCCAAATCTATAGTAGCTCGCTCTAAACATATTCCCTAACTGAAAAACAAGACAAAACACTGTCTGAACTGAAAGTATTTGAACAACCGACTGTGGTTTAAATTTAAATCTGACTCATAATGGGGTAATATGTTCCACAGCATCTTCCTCCTCATACCTCCAAGCAGGGAGAGAGGCCCTTAAAGAAACGGGGGCTACCACTGTCTGGAGGGCAGACAGTTCTTCCCAGACCCCGAGCAAGCTCCACAGGAGCCCTTGGCATGGACCAGGCCCTCCCTGACATGGAAAGACCAAAGGTCTGCTCCTGCTTGCTTCAAATCCTTCATTGCAATCCGATGTCCCCCCTGGGGTTTAATGTGGCGCCGTTCGTTTGCTACAACCCTGCGCTCTGGTATGTCCCGTGGTACATCCCCCTCCGTCTGCAGCTTCTCAGGTACCCCCACCCACAGCAGCCTCGGATAACGATGACGATAAAAACCAGTGCTTCGGCTGCATTTTTGATGATGCTTTATGATGTGTTAACAAAACATGGCACCGCTTCCATAGGAAGTAATTATTACTTGTTATTGTTTGACCGTCTGTACGTAATAAAAATACCTTAAAAACAATACCACAACACGCTCTGAATGATGGCTTTTTGCCCTGCAAGGGTTTCCACTTGTCCAGCTTTAGTGGTAGTGCCTATTTATTTTTTGGAATGCTTATTCATAAAAGACAAGCCTTTTTTTGAAGGGTGCAGGGACTTTACTCATAAATACAGAAGCACCTTAATAAAAGAAAGATGTGATGAAGTCTTCAAAGCAGGCAAGAAAACTGATGAACAAAGACATTGCCATAACAACTGAGCTTTATCTGATCAAACTCCAATAAAGCCTGCATTTGGCATAAATCTTTAAAAACATAGCAAGGGCCACTGGAGGATGCTAAAACTTGTTTATTTAATATTATTCCCCTTCCCTCCCCCAAAAGTACTTTATCCTCTTAATATTTTCTGAAGTCTCGGTGCACGTTAAGTGCATCAAGCAAATGCGGCGCAGTGGAAGGATGGGAGGAGAAGCGCGGGAGAGTGCTCGCTGCATCTGAGGTCACGCCGCTACCTTCCTTCCTTCCCTCCAGCTTCCCACTCTCCAACGTCCTGATGATCAGCAGCACCACCAGCAGATTAACCCTCACTTTCAGGCAGAAGAAACAACAAAAAAGATAGTGCCTTTAAAGAATTTAGTTCTCTGTGGCTTCACTCAACTAGAGCCAAGAAGAGACAAAAGCTTTTATACCAGCCTTATAAAAGAAATTTAATTCCTACTTCTACGAGTCTCATTATTTTCCATCCTAAGACTATTTAATACGTGCACAGCACTGCCCATCTGCGCAGCAACACACAGATGAGGCTGACTAATCCTTAAATACCAAGAGAAGTATTCTGGGTGAAAACAGGCATTAAAGAAACTGTTCCTGCTCTCGGGGATTACCACTCACTCGCTGGCTTCGCGGATGCATCCAGGGCACCTCCATGAGAATTAACCTCCAGGACCCACTGCCCAGAGAAACCCAGGGGGCAGCAGACCTGGCAAACAGATCCACAACCACTTGGTCCCAGCATCAATACGACCAGGTGCTCTCTGCTCCAGACCTGCCTTTAGGTGGGAACAGGGTCCTGCTGCTGCTGCGCTGGGGGACGGGACCGAGGGGCCACAGCCCTGGTTCGCCACGCCAAGCAGCCCCAGCTTGCCTTCCTGGAGTCAGTGCATACAAGGGCTGCAGGAAAACACAAAGTCCTTTTCTGATGTGGTTTGGAAAAAGGAGCCAAGTATAGCCCGAGGAAAACTTAGCCGAAAAGGTGCAGTCTTGCATTTCTTTTTTCATTTTAACGGGTAGATCTGTAAGGTCAGAGGACCACACAAAGAAAGAATCAGGAAGAGAAACGAAATATTTATATTCTGCTTGCTTATTTTTTCTATTTACCCAACACATCTGTCTCTTGCTGTTCCTAAAATAGTCCTTCAGAGTAATATTGTCCCTTCTGCACCAGTGGTATATATACTACTACTAAACTACCACTGGACTAAATTGGAGAGCTCCTGGAGAGCAGTTAGCAGACTTGTATGTGTTCAGGGACGGCCGCTTTCCCAGTGAACCGCAAGAAGAGAGCTCTGACTCTCTCCAGAAGACTTCTGCCCCTCTCTTCCTGCTTGACTGAGAAAGATGAGGGGACCCGGGAACAACCATGCCCTGAAAACTGCAGGTATGAGAGGAATTTCCAAAACCCTCATCAAGAAGATCTCCTCAACAAACCAAAACACTAGGCAACCCGAAACTTGGTGGGAGGGAAAAAAAAACCCCTAATAATTAAATGTTGCTTATGCAAGATGAAAAACCACATTGTTCCTTCTGGGCACAACAGCCCTGGCAAGCCCAGCACGTATCTCACAAGACAGGAAGCAGTGCTTATGCATGGAGGAGGAGCAGCGGCTGCACATGCCAACTCCATCAGCAATCTCCTCTGCGAGGCTCGCTCTCCATGCATGGCTTTTCATGCTGGAAGCAAAGATACCTGAGTAAGTCTCCAGCCCTTACGGAATGTATTTGCCTCTCCCACCTCCACTGAAATGTGCATCTTCCTCATTCTCCCCTTTTACCTCCCACTTTTGTACCTTCCTCCACTGCTAGACACCCCTATCAACCTATCATTACGCAGTCCTGAAGCTCCTCTAGCACCACTGTGGCACCAATGCCTCCTACCCATCCTTCCTCACCTTCAGCTCCTTAGATTTTCTTCCTTCTAATATCGGAAATTCATATACTAAGTTTTAGGATGCTTTCTATAGCACTGTCTTACAATACGCCATAGAATCATAGAATATCTCAAGCTGGAAGGGACCCGTAAGAATCATGGGTCCCTCCTCTTCAATTTCTCCCTGCTTTTGCTTTTCCTGTTAAACACTTCATGCTAACCTCACACGTTGTGATGGAGAGTAGATGCAGCAGTATCTAGGGACTCTGATACTCCTGCAGTAGAGCCGCTGGCAAGGAACCCATGCAGTTCAGACTGGCCGTCACAGAGCTAAGTTAATACCTCCGTACAAGGTTTTGGGGATAGCTGCATACAAGATTGCAAGAAATAAATATGACCAAAGAGGGGAAGAAACAACCAGCAGAAGAAGGCTACAGGAGCTTGTAAGAAGTAAAGCAGAGAGAGGAACTAACAGGCAGCTTTTAATAGGTGTTCTGCAAGGGAAATGCTCCAGAGACAGCTTGCCTCTCTACAGGCAAAGGAGCAAAGTAACATGCCTAAAATATGCCTGGCACAAACACGCACTCAGAGCTCGCTGCCTTTGGCTTGCCTGTTACTTGGTGGAGAAAAGACCTAATCCTACAATAACCTGCACTCATTACTCACCTAACACTTCACTCAGTATGCCCCACCCAGCCTAAAAAAGAAACTGCCTTACTCACCAGCTATATATTTATCTGAAGGACACAAGTACCTGCCCTGGATGCAGGTGTCAGTCATTTCCACGGGCACAGGCTTGCTGGAGTCAGGCTCCCTCAAATAAGCTCCAGCTGTTTCTCATCACAAGGTGAAATCCCAGCCAAGCAAAGGCCCTTTCTTCCCTACCTCCGCTGAACCCTTTGTGTCCCATGTTCCTCAAACACAGAAAGGCAATGAACCAAGCTCAGGCAACCGCAGCTGTACTCCTTTCAGGTGGCTGACTAACAGCTCTCAAAAGTAGAACAACAGAAAGCCCAGAGATGCCATCAACTCCTTTTAGGATGTCAGAACAGTGAGGTCAAGCCAGAACATACAATTGTTTCAACAGGTGGTGTGGCAGCGTCACAGGGACTCATAGTGTAATTCTCTGTGACGGCTGTTATACATAGACGACACCAGTGACTCTCATTAAAGATTCCTAGCTTTCTCTTTTAACAAATGACATGTTGTTTACTCAACTTTTCTGCCAGCCTGTCCTTGGGAACGAAGGCAACCAGGTCGCAGTCGTGAAGCCAAGCGCCCAGTGACCACCTGTGGACCTGAACCACATTCAACTGGGAATCACGCTTCTCCTATGTTTACACTATGTCTAAACAGTCAAATGCGCCTTTTCCTGCTGTCAGCCTCTAAGGTTGGCTTATACTGCCACTTCAGCAAGCACGTGAACCCAAATTCCTCGCTCTCTGCTCCAAGTCTGACTTGTACTTGACCAGACCAGGCCGGAAAAGGTGAGTTGAGAGTGAGGGAGAAGACTAACTCAAATTTGCACCCACTGGATCTGAACCGGACTCTACAGTGCTGCAAACCCAGGGCAGTCCTCAGGCATAGCTAACGAGGGCAGCAAGAACAGAGCCAAAGAGGGGCTCAGTACACTTTTACAAGGTGGTATCCTATCTGGCAGGGTTTTCAGCAGAACAAGTCCTGGGTTACTGGAACAACCATGAGTTTTACTCAGTATAAAACTGCTGGGAGTTGAGCCCCTTTTGGTTGCTGTGTTTCTCGGCAAAGTGAACTATGCTTTAGATGAAATATGCTCTAGACAACATTTGCACAAACACAGACTCTACGTAAATGAATTTAATGGCTTTAAAGATTAAATGACATCAATCTTATCAACACTCAGGAGTGAGAGAGTCATGGGGTCATTTTCTTCCTCACTCCTCAATCCCCGAATTGTTCACTCCCTTGCCTCAATCCCTGGGCTACTATACAGAAGTCAGGTCTGAAACTGCTAAGCTTTGAAACTCAATTATTAACAATGCCATTTCTGCGAGGAACAGTTAACACGCTTCTCCTGAACACAGGCCAGAGAGAGGAATTTGACTTCTATGTAAACTACAGTACAGGCCAGGTGTTGGGAGACAGAGATCCTGGGGATGACTTATTTGATGTCTTGTTCTGTCGTTCTGTCTAACTTATCGTTATATGCTGAAGCTTCGGAGTCCTGAGGCACAATTGCTAGAAAAAGTTTGCACATTTCAGCTTCATATGATTTTGAATAAAGTCCTTTCTAGCAAAGGCATGGGAAATAAGAGGCTACTTTGGGAAGACAGGACTCAACTGCTTCTCCCCATGGTTTGTTCCACCTGCTAGACGGGTACAAGGCGGGTTTGCGGCAGAAAGACGAGGAGCTGACGCGTGCGAGATGCTACCGTACCTGGTACAGCTCTATCCGCTGCTCTGAGACCCGTGCCTTCGAGTTCTGCAGGCGGAAGACCCTGAACTCGGCCTTCACCAAGTTGGAGGCGTTCTTCTCCATCGCTGAGACGTCAAATCTGACGATCCGGAAATAAAGGCTGTAATAGCTCGGTGGGATGGCATCTGCAAGAAGGCAGTGTGATATTATTTTTTTTAATGATAAACTACATTGTTCCTTCAAATACAAGACAGACTCAGTAAGGGAAATATCTGTAGCATGATTCAGTTTCCAATGGCCAATTTAATATTATTAACAATTTAATAAAAAAAACCAAAACCAACAACTCCACGTGTTTGATTACAGGAATACCATATTAATAGAGATTAACAACTATTTCCAACTCTATTTCAGGTCATGCAGCTAAATGTCCCCTCTTTGAACACACTGGTGGAAAATCCCGGATGCTTATAAATTGGGAAAAAATCACAGCAGTTGGTATCTGGCAAATGCCTTCAGACTTGCACAGAGTTCACAGGGATCCGCTAAGATGATGAGTAACAGCAACTCATCTGATCTGTATGTTCTCTGAAGCCTATTTCCCCCTAGAATATGGAGCGTAAATTAGCCAGATTTTATTTCATATTTATTTATTAAAGGATTTTATTGGAACAAAATATTCACTCTGATTATAGTGACAAGGGCAGGAAGAGAAGAGGAAGAAGAAAGGGAGGGAAAAGGCAAGCAGATAGTAGACATTATAAGCAGAATGACATGAATTTTGACCACTTGGAAGCAGTAAAAGCCATAAACGTAACCACCCCTCACTATGTATCAGAGAGAAAGCAGAAAAAACAGTTTGAAGACTTGAGTCCATTCTTCTATAACAGCGTTAAGCATATCCGCTTAGGTTGCAAAACAGTCTCTTCCTCCTTCCCAGCTGTGAACCCCGACTGAGGCTAAGCAGCGAAGCACCTCTGCACAACCCGGGTTACCCTAAAGGGTTCAGCGATCATCTGATGCCTTTCCAGCCCGTCCCGGCCGGCAGCACGCGGAGAACCCCGGCGCGGCGGCCTGGCCACCCTCCCCGTGCCCGCGACGCC
>NW_009213642.1:0-21172 GCF_000690835.1 Fulmarus glacialis
CTTCCGGCGAGGACGAGCGCAGCGCGGCGCGGCGCTTCCTCCTACCTCTTCCGCCCGCCCTCTCTCAGGTCTCGAGGCGCCATCTTGTGGGGCTGCGGGGAGGCGCCCGCGGGGGTCCGGCTCCCCGGCGGCGATCGTGGACCACCGACACCGCAACAGTCTCTTTCGGGGAGGGGGGCTGCGCCATGTAGCCGCCTGCCCCGCATAGAGACGGTGGTGCGGACTCCAACTGTCCTGTCTGCCCCCTCGGTACCTCCTCCAGTCGCAGGGCATGTACAGTACTCAACAAGCCGAATTGTTACTCAAAACCTGGCTGTGCTGTGGTGGGTGGCACTGTGATACTTTGTCCTCTGATTATTATTTTTTTCCCCAATTAATTTCTAAACTTTCTGTTCAAGTTCTGTACCGCTACTGAGCTGGTATTTTCACATGACTCTGTGAGTAGCCCATTTGGGGCTTGTCATGGCTGGCGGAGCAGGGATTGCTAGCATTTAACACAGTCTATCTATGTTAAATTTGCCTGCTATTATCCGGTGCTGTAATGTTGTTCTGTGTTTCTTCGCGGTCGGTAAAACCCTCAGCTTTACCGTACTGAACAGCACAGTACCCTTACGAGACTGTGCCACCCCATCATCCGTGCCCTTCTCCGGACAACTCGTGGATGGACCATACAGCGTGAGCATGGCTCCTGCCACCCATCCTGGCAGGGAGCGCTCCCCTGGGCTCCTCTCTCACCATCAGAGCTAACAGTTATTTCTCCTCTCTACTTTCCTCTCTTTTAATTAATACTTCCAGTACAAGAAACTCACATTTTATTCCCATTTTTCAGCTCTCCTTGTGTGCTTACTGCCCTAGCTGCTTGCCTGCTGAAAATCCCAGCAGACTATACCAAGACAATTTCCCTTTGTTACCTGCTTGAATTAAAAAAACTCCTTTGTGAAACAGGATTTCACTTTTAAAACCACACATATTGAGTCTCCTTCATGTAGCAAATTTCTACATTTATCTCCCATATATGTACTGAAGTTATTCTTTGAAATAATTTATACAAATTTGCCTGGTATGGGCATCAGATTTAATAGTTCATATGATCTTCAGATGTTTTTAGGAACCTGTTTTACTAATGTTGTCAAGTTAGCTACCTTGTGCTCTTCTACTGAGAACTTTAACTGATGCGACTTGATACTTGAATGCAAGAATAATTCAGGATTAATTCAGAACTCTTGGGGAAGTACTTTCTGGCCTTGCAGATCTGCTGTTTCTCAATTTCTCTGTTTTGTCACCTGCTCTGCAAACACTTCAGGTGAGAAAGATCTCTAAGGCACCTCTTGATATACTAGCATAGGAGCTTCTCCAAGTTTCTCTATGATGAATACAGATGCAAAAAAACTACAACCAAGCAAACCAACCATTACTTACTAGCCAAATCTTTTAAATGTTCAAATCAGAACAGGCAACAAGAAGGCACAATAAGTCAAAATGTGAATTGATCCCTTTTTTATTGCTGTTGTATCCTTTACCTGGTATATTTTTTCTTCCCGAGATCATTCTGATTCTGATTTATGGCTCTGCAACAGCGACAATGGATAGGTTCACGTAAGTATTACTTTGAATTATCTAATCAATGATACTTATAGTGGATAGATCTAAAATAATTTGTATGTATGTACTGAATTTGATCACCTTCCTACCAAGCTGCATGGCAGTGCAGTTGCTGGTCATCACATTGGGGTGTACATTTTTTCATCAACAGCATTTGGATAATACCATTATGTCTGGTCTCTTTGGATAATTCAATTATATACAAAATTGGATATTGCTTTATTTGCTATCATCAGTATAAAATCTCAAATTCGAAGAAGTATACACTGCTTTGCTGCAGCAGTTTGCTGCTTTAGCACAAATATGGTAGGAGTGCTAGAGGAGGTAGTCTGGCAATGACAGCCCTGCAGTAAAACATGCAAGAATTTCATTATGAGAAGTAAATAAACTGAACATTCTCAGCATATTAAGAGCAGTAAATCACCCCTCTTAAAACGCTAGCAGCTTCTCCATCATCTATGTATTCTTTTCCTCCAGCTACTGTGTCACTGTATGGTTTCCAATGGGAGTTAGGCATCTGTGTAGAGCTGAGAAGTCTAGATACTACAGTGGACTTTAACTGTGATCCTGTTCAGCCCCTGCATCACGAGTGTTTTGTGATTTCCCTGTGTGTGCCAAAAAATTCGTAGACAGCCTCTCTGTCTCCAAGGCAGAAGAGGTGTATTATGCAATTGCCAGCCTGCTTTTTCTCATGAGCACCCAATGCACTCAAAGACTCTTCCAGCTTTTCTTGCTCCCCTCTGATATGACAGATCTGGGTTGCTTTATGCTCACACATTGGTGCCTGCTTTTACACATGGCAAACTGATGGACAAAGGAACATCTAGGTTAACTTGGAGAGTCAGTAGGTTAAAAAAAGGTATTAGGCAAATCATACAAGGAGTATCTATTAGTCATCAAGATACAGTTCTGGCTTAGGAAGTCCCTGTGCCCTAAGAAAGAGGTGCTGTATGCTTGCCCTGTTCATTCCTGAGGACTCTGACATTGGCCACTCTCAGAGACAGTGTAATGGACTGAATAGACCTTTGGTTGGACTCAATGAAGTGATTCTTATGTTACTTATATATTAAAACCAAGGCATGCATTACCGCTGAACTGCTGTACTTTGTATGGGAGAAAGGCATCAAGACAAACTGCACAAAGGTATGGCATGTGTGTTGGTTTTATTAGGGTTATCAATCTCAAGCAAAGAATTCAAATAATGCATTACTGATGCTGCTACGAAGATTTTGAAAATGCAATTGTGCTGTTCTTAGTTTTGTAATATTTCAGTTTAAAAGATGACTTTTTTTGGTAGTGTTACTTATTATGAAATGTTCACTGCTTCTTACTTATTCCCTTCTACCTGCCTTACTTATGCATATTTGTGATTGCACAGTTATTGTCTGTGTGGAAGCACATAAAAAGTTATCTATCTTACGGGATCTACACGAATATCACATTAAATGAACCTGATCATATGCATTTTGTGAGCAGTGAGATCAGTACTTTCTGCCTGCTGAAGACTGATTTCTTTCTTCGTGTTTCATCCAATCACTTTCACTTCACAAAATATCTGCTGCTGTAAGAGCTGTGCCCATGTAGATCTTTCATGTATTTAAAGTCTACCTTTTAACAGAGGAGAAGGAGCAGCTTGGCACAAAGGTTTGCTTTTAAAGGCAACCCCCTTAGGTGGTCCCTCACACAACCCAACAATGAAGAAGGTCTCACGTTAATTCTTGATTTGTAAATCCTTTTCTTCTACACCCATGAAACATCAAAAATGTAAACTGGGTCTAGAATGAAGTGAATACCCCTGCAATTTCTTTCTCATAGCTAACGCTGGTGAGGAAAGGGTGGCTCCTATTGATTCCAATGTGAGATCTTCCCTCCCAGGTTTGGGGCCAGAAGCATCACAGGGGAGGTTTGGTTTTATTGATCAGTTTTATCAATGGTGTCCCATAATGCAGCATGTCCCTCTTGAACTACTTTCTCCCATGGCTGTGTTCCTTGCAGCTTTCAGTGTTCCTCCAATGGTTGAACATTAGTCTTGAACCAGGCTGAAAATAAGGATGATGTTTCCTGGCAAGAGAATGAAATATTAGACTAGAACAGCTATTAGAATAGGGAAATTTCCTCATAAGAAGCAGCATTTGCAATTGTCAAGTCTAGACACCTTAGAGAGCATTTGTCAACTACTTAGATTCATTAATTAGCCAATTAATTTAATTAATTTATGCTTTAAGAAGCAAGGAGTGTAATGACTGGAAGTTTGTAAAAAAAAATGTAGAAAGTTTAAATCTGCAACACACTTTACCGCTTATATAAGCTGAAAAGAGCATTCTGGACATCACATCTGAAAGGGTGGTAGTTTCCAGCACAGATGATAGGAAGCTGGAAATTAGGCAGTAACCTCTTTTTTTGGTACCACTGTTCAAGAAGTATACATCTGTCACACCAAAATGTGTGGTTCTGTTAAACTTGTGCAAATTTGTGTGTAGACCATTATTTTGCAAAGATTGTGTTATTGTAGTGTTGCTCTATTGAGCAACACTCAATAATCCAAAATAAGGCACCTTTAGAACTGTAGACTAATTATTGATTGGCCAAAGCATTGAAATTATTGACTTAGCTTGTCCTTTGTTAAGTCAAAATCATATTTTACATGACATTATTTGTAGCAGATTTCTACCATGATGCAAATTCTATTTTTGGATTAAAACAAATCCTACTTAGGACTAGCTCTTGTATAATCTGAGTCTACAATTCATAAACTTTATAGAAGAAGATTGATACTTCCTTCTGGGGGGTGTGTGTGTTTGTGTGCAGGAAACTACATGTGAGACTTCTCTTAGTTAACTCCAGCTTTCTCAGAAGAGAAAGGGACAGGCTACCGGAGGCAGAGTAGGGGGAGAGGTAGAAACACCTTAAAGACAGTTTTACTGCCAAAGAAAATATGAAGTGGAGCTGGACTTCTGGACCAAATGTCATCACTCTTATCCAAAGTTAGATGTAGTTAATATCTCTCTTCTGTAGTACCTGTGGCCTCAATGTGCATGGATACAAGTTAATGAATTAAAAATCAGCAGCACCGCTGAAGACTTTCCCTGCTGGATAAGGGGGTAGTATTCCTTTTGCTGGCTTTCTAGTCTTAGTGTGACAGTCATCCCTACACCTGAGCTAGTCACTCTTCAGATCCCATTATAGCCACAGGCAAAGCACAGTAATGTTTTTTGGGTGCTGTTCATCTGATGTATGCTGGTTATCTACTTTGTGGTGAAATGAATCACATGCCAAGCGCTTGTTTCTGCCACTGACTTTCAAGGAAGCCTGAGGCAATTCTCATGAGGTGCTCTTGTTGCAGGTGTGTATGTTTAGCCAGATAAATCCTATCGAGAAAAACTATAAAAGTGCAAAAAGTTGATAAAGGAAAATGTGGCAACACTGTAAAATATAAAAACCCACCAAAGCCAATAGATGGCAGCATTGTAAACGGTAATGCACAACCCTCTGCCTGAAGCAGTGGTGCTGGGGCGTCTACACTGGTTGCTCTAGAGGGGTAAAAGATCTGCCAAATAGTCCTGTCTCGTGTACCTCTGGCTTGCTAAAATATGCTGTTTTCTCTTAGCTTTCAGATGGCACGAAGTCTCCCTTTTTCATGAAAGCTAACAAAGGGACCTTACGCCATCCAGATTTCCAGAATCTGAAAAGCAAAAAAGGACTGAGCACTCAGCTAATTCTGAAATTTCTGTTTCTGGAGGCTTAACACTGGAACATTTGGCATAACATCTTACGATGATTTAGTTCAGAGGTTTATGTGGTAATTTTATATAGTAAGCACACACACTAAAACATTATAATGATACATTTTCATCTTGTCTTTGAATTTTATTCTTGGTCTTTAGTCATTGGATTTATTTTATGTATCTTTGTTAATTTTGGCATTATACAGCAACAACATTTGAAGTTTATAATTAGGAAATACAGATGACACTGTGCTGTTTCTCTTGTACAGAAAAAAATTGAATTTTCATGTTCGTCGTCAGTTATTTTTAATTCAGAAAACTCATTAATAATGTCAGAAATGCTTTAAATGCGTGCAGTCAGCAGGTAATGTGTGAAAAGGCCACAGTAGGAATGAAGACTCTAAAGACATCAGAAGATGCGGGCTTGGTTTTGGTTCCTTTGCTCAAGAAGAGACTCAGTGCCTTGATTGGATCAAGGAAGAGTTGTGTAGCCGAACAGCTGTGACCACAGCAGCGCGGGAGGGGACCAGCTTTCCTGGTAAATCCTGTGGTTGTTCTGTCTAGGCCATCAGCAATTCTCCTGGCTTAAGTGCTACTGTGTACAAAGTAAGTGTCTATTTGATGCAAGCTCCTCACGCCCTGAGAAATTGTGTTGAATGAAACTGCATGTGTGTTAAACCGGCGGTGTATCTGGCTTCATTATTCCCCTTCCCCTTCTATTTTTTGTAACATTACTAAGCCCCAAAAGATTCCCAAATGCATATGGGACACACACATAGGTATACTGAAATAACCCCCTTAATTATTAGAATTTAGTCCACAAAACTCATGATATCCAAGTTAATGATCCAAACTAATATTTAATCCAGTCGGTTGTATGTTAGTGTTTTAAGACCTTGCAAATGATTTATAACCAGTAATAACTAAATAACATTCAGCATTTTAATACAGGATTGGTTTTTATTTTTTCCTGCTTTGATAAATATGGCATATTAAGGATACAGCTGGCTTCCTAAAAGAATTTTTAGTTTTTTGTTGTTTTTATTTGTACACTGAATTTCTTCATTGGTCTTTGAAATATCATGAGCTCCTGAGAGGTATGGGTACCATAATTCCACCAAAATTAATAGACATCTATGTGTGGAAAGAGTTTGTGCAAATCCCGTGGCTTGGGATCAGGTTTGTTTATTATTGTGCACATGCTAACTTCTGCATAACCTTAAAAATCAGCCTTCGATTGACCAGAGGTTAGTCACAGAAGTGCTGAATAACACTTTGAATTAAATTAAAATCACTCAGCTACGTACTTTGTCAGGCCTTGTAGCTGTTTCATTTATTAACATTGCCCTCCATCATCTTTCTTCTTTTCTTCCTTTCTTCTGTTATTTCTTGTACTTACTTGTTACGTCCACAGCTATTAATGCTGGCTGCTTGTTTGTGAGCCATAGCTCACTCTCACTTTGAATTGCTATTGCAGACTGCCTCACTGATGGTGTTTCCATGACCTTTTGAATTTCCACAATTGTAAATGTCTGTGCTCAGTACGGTAGGTGGTAATAATTATACACATAGTGGCACCTAGATCCTGAGACAGACCACAGCACGCTGACCAATCTTCCTGCTACAAGAGGGCTTTGAGGAGGCAAAAGGCTTCCTCTGTGTTGTCTATAGCCTTTGCTATAAAAGGCCTTAGTCACAGATACTTTGAACTGAGACTAGAAGTGCACAGAGCAGCAGTGCAGAATATAGATTAGGTGTGTAGTCGTGTTGACCTGTCCCAAATAAGGGGAGGCTGCCTGAGCCTGCAAATGCATTGCTCAGTCTCCTTAGGACTGAGAAGAACAAGATGCCTGTGACACCACTCCAAGAGATGCAGAAAGTTCTAGACGCAAGGACAGGAGATGGCAATGGCTCTTGAGCTAGGTGCACAGGTGGATTGCAACCCAGCAAAGTCAGTCTCAGCAGCTGCTTCTAGCAGCCAAGGATTTAGCTGACCCATCAGCTGTGGGGCCAGCACAACCCTGAGAGGTACGGCTTTGATGGAAGAGCCATATCTGAACTGCTCATCAGTCTCCTGTAGTCCAGGAGCCATGCATGGCTCTTTAATATCAGGCTTCCTGAGGTTTTCCAGGGTAGTTCCTTAGGGGTCAAATTAGATCTATGAAACTTGAAACTGACTCGGGAGTTGACTAACAGGAAGGAGAGGGAAAAAAAGACAGGTGTAATAGAGGACATCATAAGTGCTTGACTTTTAGGTGCTTAATCCACAAGGTGGGATCCAAAGCTGAAAGCCATATCTGAGGTTTTCTCTTCAACCCAGGGAGAGAATTGGGTGCCCCAGGGAGTTACCTGAAAAACCATGGCACCTGTGTTTATTCTACTAACTTAAATCTTCCAGTTGAAATACCTGTACTTCCTTTATAGTTAGTGAAGACCTGCATCTCCAGGAGACGGAGTTCTACCTAGCATCTGAGCTAAGCTCTCTGGAAATGGCTGCCTCCATTGACCTTAGACCAAGGCTAGATACAAACTTAGGTACTTCTGCTATGTATTTAAAGGTAGGGAAGAAGAAGGTGGAGAAACCATAGTGTGGAGACATCTGTTCTCTCAAAAAATGACGCATGTCTCTCTCTTTTAGGTGGCAATGAAAAGTCATGATGAATGTGCCCCTTCTGATTACAGAATAGCTTGCTAAGTACATCACTTCCTTAGAAAATGAGACATCTGGTTTTAATTCCCTTCTAAGCCTCAGAGGCTTAATACTTACCCCCAGGAGAACAAACAAACCACTTACCTCTCGCTGACCTTGAAAGCCTGACTCCTGTTTATAGGCCAGCATCAACATTTTGTTTTTCATTCCAGCTTTTGTATGTGTCCACAAACGTTATTTGGCAAGCCATTCTGCAGGCTTTGCCAGAGATATTGCAATGCTCCAGACACAAATATTTTGGCCAACTTAGAGGAAAAAAACTAGACAGGCAAAGTGACTTGAAATTTAGGGGAATAAATAACATGTTTGTTGCAGTAGGAATGAGTAATCATGAAAAAAATATTAGGTAGGTTCATAAATTTTGAATATTTTGAGCATCAACAGTTTGTTTTATTTTATTTGTCTAATCATGAATTGGACCCAGTTTCTCTGTATAATTACCTCCATTATGTTATTTCAGTGAGAATGCTCTCCTGGGTTGAATTTTTCATAGAAATATTTGCTATTGCTCTCAGTGTAGTTTGTTCTTGCGCAGAAGTACGTGCGAACCCACCACAGTGGGGTCTCCCTAGGAATGGGGGCATAAGAAGGGAAACAACTTTCCTCAAGAAAGTGTGTGAAGACTGAGGGAGGTGCGTCATGTCATCCTTGCCTTCAGTATATTCTCAGCTCTTGCTCATAGGATCTGACTATTGGTGATCTATGGGAAGCGTATTTCTGCTTCTGGGCAGGAGAGGTGAAATCTGAGTCTTGGAAATGTCAGACAGAAGCATGTGGTTATACATTGTATGGTAAATGCACACAGCAAGGCCTCTGCTATTGAGAAAGATCAGATCCGCTGTTTATGGGGGTACTGCTGATTTGCTTATGTATAGGAAAACCAAGGCAGCTTGGACATATGAGATTTGTTCTACAGCAAATATGCTACTTCTCCAGCAGCCCTATCTAGTTCTACAGTTGGCTGAGCAGGTGCTGTTGAGCTGTTGAGTTGGGTTATGCATAGGCAGCAAAGCCTCAGGAGCCTCCTCACATACAGCAGTCCAGAAACTCCGGACAAAAGGATATATCCCTCAGATTTCCTCCACTGAAAATTCCCAACTCAGAAAAAGGGCTTGTCCAGGAGGGCCTAGCTGCATGCAAGCCCAAAGGAATGGCCTACATGCAACATGTAGATACTGCTAGTTTGGGAGACACAAATTCCCAATGAGCATCAAATCCTGAAGGCTTCACTTTGTTTTCTCTCCTCAGTCCTGGGTTCAAACTGAATAAAAGTTGAATGAGAACCTCAGGATATGGCAAACATTGATATAGGAAACTCTGTGTTGGAAACTCTCAAAATATTTCTGGTAAATCTAAATAAAATGTCTTTTAACAGAAACTAGCTTTGTAACATTGAAAGCATATTTTCCTTTGAGAATTCAATAATTGCTGCTTCTGGGTCTTATTATCTGGGTTGCATTTGACTGAGACATTCTGGCTTGATGTCCCAGCTAAATTCTGAGAATCCTGAAGGATGCAAAGACATGAACTTTGAACCAAGCTGTTTAAAGAAACTGGGTACATATCACACTGCTGGGTTGGCTCCTGTTGATCCTGTGTGCTTTTAAGCTTTCTGCCACTTGAATAATTCTGGTATTGTTTCCTTGGTCTTTTTGATAAACTTCTTATGCAGAGGCTGGGCATCTTTCTTAGAAACAGGGCTTTAATGCCTGGAAGTCTGAAGTAGCCAGGAACAATGGTGATCCCGTGGCATCCCTTGCATGCAATTGTTCACTCTTTCTCAGAGCTCTGACTGTGTGAGGATGCAGTTCTGGTCAGCATTCCAGAAAATGGTAATTCTTTATGTTACCTTGCACAAGAAATCAGAACCAGAGTGTCTTCACATATACCTGTCCTCCAGTTTTCTCCTTGCTCTGGAACTGTCCTTCGACTTAGTGTGCCCATAATCCTCCTCCTGCAGCAATAATATCTCCTCTTCTTACAGGGTCTCTGCTCTGGCATGTAGCTAGCTTTCTGCCTCCTCTCCTGGACTGAACTTCTGCTTCTCTACTTAGACTGAACTACTCTGTGTCAATTAAACCTTTTATCGGCCTTCTCAGATGATCCAGGTCCCCACTAGATAATCCCCTGCTTGTTTATTTCTCTCTTGAAATTTAGGTTTAGGAAAGTATCTGGCCAGTGTGATAATGAACATTTTGTCCTATGAAATTGCCATGTGAACAGAGGATGACAAAAATTTAATGACGAGAAGAGTTCAGCCTTTCTGTTGACTGCATCCTGACTCCTTCTTTCCTGGGGGTAGCCTGGAGATGGGGAGACAGCCTGAAGTGGGCTGGATGAATTGCTCTGGGAGCTCACAGCCTCTTCCCTGCCATTCTCCCTCCCGAAGACTCAGAGGGTTTTTCCATCATGAGACTGTGGATGAAATGTATTTATTGCAGCTGACATGCTCAGTACCTTCTTGCTGTAGTCTGGGATGTGCATGTTAAGTCACTCAGGAGACCTGATGTATGTGCACAGCCCCACCAGAAGTGATGTATGTGGTGGTGCACATAGTGACCATGGCAGAGGAAGGACCTTGTCATGCTGCTGCATGTGTGATTTAGCAGTGAATAGCTGCTGAAAGTCTCCGTAACAGGTTATGTGACACATGCTGGCAGAAAGATGGCGTCACTGCTCAGTTGTTAGCCCTGAATCACCATCCTTGGGAATTTCAGTACAACATAAAAAGGAGGATATAAAACAACCAATAGAGAGGGAAGGCAAACTCTGTGTATGAAGTGAAATTGCAGTCTTCACAAATTAAACACAAGGAATTCATAGTATCACACTGTTTTTAAATTGTACATACAGAGATTCCATAAATCATTGCATTTACATTGCATTTACAGCCAGTCGCACTGAAGTAATAGGCACAAGCTTTGAAAGTCCTGCTTCTTTTACCCCTGAAGAAGACGAGCACTTAGTTTATTACTGACATCATCCTTCATGCAATTTTAGCAGAGAAGTCAACGAAGGACTAATGACCTGACTCTGTCAGTCATACTGGAATGGATTGGGCCAGTGTTCCATAATGACTCTACGAAGACAGTAAAAGGCGTACGAGTCCATGTACTGCCTTTGCAAATATTCAATGATAAATTGAGGTGGCATTCATTCCCAAATAATTACTTATGAATTGTTCACCCATTCTCTGTTAATTTAAATGTTCTTTGCAAGTTTCATCTTCCCAGTTTGGTATCCTATGATTTACAACTGAAGCAGCTCCCTGTTAAAAGAGAGCTTGCTATTTCCAGAGAGATTGCTATAGAATGAATAATGAAGTACTTTTTATTAAAATGACTGTGAAAATCAAAATCTCACTACCAATATTTCACGGAGGGATTATCTTACAAGGAGATGCACATGGGGTTGAACCAGAGTGACAAGAAATCTTCAGGACTAGAGATGATAATCTGCCTCTACAAAATGAGAGAAATGCTGGTCTGATAAATAATACTCGCTTTCAAAAGCAAATGCAATATTGTTGAATTTCCCAGGCTTGTGTATACACACAATATTACCAGACAAACCAGCTGTTACTTCACTTCTGTTATTTCTTATTATACTTACCGTTCGTTGTACCCAGAGACACTGGACAGGCTGTGATATACGCTATACAGGTACCAGATATGCAAACCAACTAATCTCCCAGCATAGAAATGAATGTGAATGCAATCCTACTGTGGAAAAGGAGACAGAGATTGTTATTTGTATTGTAAGTAGTTGGAAGGTGTTCAAATGCTGCGGTAATGGATACAATATGACATAAATGGATAGATCCAGAGGTGGTTCTAGAGATTTATTCCTGAGAACATAATTCCACTCTTACACATCAGCATTCTGTGATACACTTAACCAAAAAAATAAAAATGCTAGTGCGTTTGCATTGTTATTTTACAGGTTTATGAAGGCACCGTAACACTCCTTAGTTGAGTTGTTTTGTTATATTTGGAATCCTATCCCTAAGAAGTAACAATTAATTTGTGAGAATACAAACACTGAAAATCCTTCTCAGAATCCTTCTGGCTGGCTTAGCTTGTACAGAATTACCAAGGCTTATTATATTACTACTGGTTTAATGGTGTTAGGTTTTCAGAAGATATTTTAATGAACTAATGCAACCATCATTCTAGTTTTTATCCTTTTTCAGGAACAGGCCATGACCTGTTGTTACTGTGAATAATAAGGAGGCCAAGCTGTCCTCTGCTAAGATCATGACAGTTTCCATAGCGTCTTTTCAGTACTGTGTTATTCTTGAGGTAAGGTAGCCCCCTTTGCAGCCACAGTTACTCCGAGCTTATGCCATTTACCTCAGCAGAAACACTCTCACTGGCTTCAGAAGGTGTATGGGTGAGCCAACACTGAGGATTAGGCAGGAGGCAGCAAGAGGAGAGGCACGTTTACTTGCAAGCGTGAGCATTAGAGAAGGAAACAGCAGCAGTACGACAGCGTGTTTGCAGGGCAGCAGTAGGAGATGGCAACTATTGGTGCACGCGGCGCCGAGGTCTACGCGGTGTGCCAAGGTCTGAGTTATTTGAGTACGGGGTGATCCTTCTACCACACGCACTTGCTTGCTTGGACATAAATAATTTTTGATGCACCAGCCTAACGCCAGCCCTGTGGGTTGTTAACAGAATACCGTCCGCACTACATACTTTCATTAACTTTGTATCCAAAAGTTTCAGGGGTAGCGTAGCCTAAGGGTACCTCTGATCACTTTGTTGGCTAGAAGAAAGACTGCCATTTTGGCGCACTTTCACCCTATTACTAAGGTCGGGTGCAGCTGCAGTGAGGATGAGGTAGTGGCGGTCTATGACACGGCTATGCTGAGCAGTGATAATGCGTAGGGCTACTACCTCTCTACTACCTCCAGCCTGGAGGTGGGCAGTCTTACTGCTTTCAAAGCACTATTTGCTGCTTTCAAAGGGACCCTCACCATTGTTTTCGGAAATGTGGGATGTGAAAGTGGCCAAGGGAAACTCATGTCTTGTTGTGTGAGATTGTTCCAAGTGAGACAGTGCTTCTGCTAGAGCATCTCCTGTGATCAGGAGCTGGCGTCCCCATAGGTGAGTTTCAAAGGCAGAAGACTTCTAGGTGCTGCTCCAACTTCCCCATAGGCACGTTCTTCCCATTTTTCCCAGAGTCTTTACTGCAGCATGCCTTTCTAGGTGAAAAAGTGCTGTACACAGCATACGCTAACATTTTCACAGAATTCCTTAAACCTCAGACAATATCATTCAGGAATTCAGAGAAAGTAAACAATCAAAATAGTTGTGGTGGAGGAGCCAAAAGAAAAAATAAAAAGTATGCAAGTCCCAGAAAAATGCTGGTAAAACCAGAAAAACTGCATGCAAAGCTTTGTGTCATAAGGATCTAAGAAATGAATTTCTTCCCCTTTCATTCCTTTCCTCTCATTTATCTCATTACTATTCTCATTGCAGGAGAATTTACAGAAATCTGTAATTTGGTATTCTTCATTTTCAAGTAGAGCGCTCTGCCTTTTCTTGGCATCTAAATACTATTCAAAATTCATTGTGTTAGATTGTCTGGACATTGCTCGTAGGACATTACATTTTTCAAACTCTCAAGACACATAACCTTCAAATTTTTTAGTTTAGATTAATTTTGGCTCATTTTATCTTCTTAGAGTAGATTTAACTGAGATCACAATGTCTTCATTATCTTGTAATGATTATAGAAGTCTTTCCTTAGCACATTAATACAAGTTATAGTCTCTGACACATTTATAAGGGTTATCAACTAATGAGATAGATACAGTTTTCACATGTATACAACGGGGCCACATTCCATCAACCTTCATTAAACAAGAAGAATAGAAGGAGCACAATACTAGCTGGGCTGTGCTGGTGCACAGCCAGAATTCTTTCTCTTAATATTTTCTCTATTTTGATGACAGAGCTTGGAAGATAATAATATGAAGTATATTAAAGCATAAAGCATTTTAAAATCATTGTGAATACCACTTCTATTTAAAACGTTCAAGTCAGGCGAGAGTGGACAACCCCAGCAGTGCAAGGGCAGGGCAGGGGCGGTGAGGGGCAGCGCAGGTGTCAGGTGGTGGTGGCAGGGGCGCACGGTTCTCTTGGGGGATGTTGGTGTAGCTGGTGGGGCACCAGAAATGGAAGTGGGAAGAGATAAACCCCAGTGATACCTGGAAAAGAGTGATTTTTGGTGTGATCTGGGTGGATGTGGAGGGAGCTGGCTAACAAGTGTGAAGATATTGGGGGCTGGGCCTCTGGGAGGCTGCAGTCCTGATTGGGATGCAGAGAGCTGGGATGGACAGGGCTGGCATGGCTTGGACTGCAAGGATTTGTTTGGAAAAAAGAGGTAATAGTTGCTACATTTAGGAGGGCTGGGAGAGAGCCTGCAATTTGGAGGGGCAGGAGCATGGGGCTGAGTAAAGGTAACCGTATTTATAAAGGAGGTGGAAGCAGGAGGGTAGACAAGCTAATGCAAGAAAAGAGGAATGGGACCCTGATATAAATGTTAGATAACTTTGGAAACATAGTTGTCAGCTACTTAATGCTGTTGCTATAGCTATAGAAATAATAACATTCTAGTTTTCGTCAAACCTTTTCTTGTTACACATTTTGACAACAATTGAACTTCTGTAGTGATTTAATTTCTTTAAACTGGTCATCTTGCCACTATCTTTTTGTACTTCTCAAAATGTGACAAAAACATCCAGTCCTTCTGTAAGCTATTATAGACAAAGACAAAACATCTGTCAACTCACATTGACAAGAGAAAATTTTCAACTCTGATGGTAATTCACACGAATTATTGTATGACCCTGCAATAAGAGTGGTCATAAAATATGCCAGCTGTTCACAGCTGTTTCCTTGACCATGAACAACAGAGCTTTCATGATTATGCTCTGTAATATAACAAATAAACTGAACTGGAAACTACCAGAAATGATGACATCAGAGAAGAACAGCTGTAGAAAATTCTTTGTTTTCCAAAGCCTTATTACATGTAACCTGCTGTTCAAGTGCATGAAAACCGTGTGATATATAGCTAATGTTTAAATACCCTTGACCTGAGCCTTTTCTAAGAAACGCATCAGTGTGTGTTCCTATGTCAAATTCAGGGACTCTCACAAATAGACAAAAAACCCAAGGTGATTCTGCAACTAGCTGGGGGAAAAGTTTCACAAAATACCTGTGGGAACAGCTTCCAATCTGGTTAACAGGAAAAAGACATTTATGCAATCGTCATTTGATTTTCTCTGTATTCTGCCTTCTGGTTTCTAAAGAGTTTGTCTGCAGCAGAGATATTACTGGGGCAGAATTGATAAAGTCTGGCTGTTTCAAAGCAAACAAACACTGGGAATTTCTGTCACAGAAGTTTTTTTTCCAGTAAAGGCATTCAAGCTAAAATGGCATGATTGCTTTTTGTGGATTAAAAAAACCATAGCAATTAGCATTTTTTAGATGATTATGGTTCCTGGCAAGGACATACTGGGGTTTTTTACATTTCAGTCAGGTATAATCAGGCACTGCAGCAAACACTTGCAAGATAATCTGCTCTAGAGCAGTAAGACAAAGCAGAAATCACCCTCATCAGGATATTGTGCAACACAACCTGTTTTACTGGCATTACCTATAGCAGTGGCTGCGGCCCATTTAGAAGTGCAAGCGGGAAGCTGAGCTATGTTAGGTATCAAATGTTGGAAAACCTGAGTTATTTCCAAATGTTGCAATGCAGAGTAATTGCTCTGACTATTCTGTGTCAAGGTCTGGTTTTTACTTTTGTTTATAATGGGTGATTATTTAAAAAAAAAATCTTTATTTGCTCCAGGTAAGCACATCACCAGTTCTGAAGAGCTCCAGTTTTCCACCCAAGCAGGCGATTGCCTTAATAAATATTTGATTTACTTTGGCAAACATCAACATTTCAATGGCAATCCCTCTACATCTATAAAAAGCGCAGCAACTCAGGGCTTGTTTTTCTCCTATGTCCCCTCCTGGACCTATCCTACTTTTTCTCTGTTCTTGCCTTGCTTCTCTTAGTAATAACTTCTAGCTCCTCAGAAAACCAGGCTTATTCCACAGATGTTTCTCTGCTCTTTAAAGAGGAAGGAGAGGCCATGGTCAGCACAATATACAGCATCCTCCTGGGCAAACTGTCTTGACTGCAGACTGTCCCCTGCAGCATGGAGGCACTTGAGAACAGAGATGCTGATGAAAACAGCATGGCTGAGTGCTTACTTGGAAGTGGGGACATTGAAAACAGGCAAGATCAGGGTCTGGGAGGGAATAAGGTTAATGTCCCCAATGTGTCAGTCCCCGCTCTTTTGAATCTTGTGTTGTCATTTACGCTATGAGAAAGGTGTAAAATACTGAGGAGCTGGCTTTCTTCTTACTAATACTGATGAATATCAGAAAATCAGAATCAGACTTTTATTACTTTACCATGTTACATAAATCATTTTGCTCTGGACCATTTTTTGCTATGCTTTGTGGTGATAATTACAGTAAGAAGAAGATAATGGGAAACTTTGCCTGAAGCATTTTTCTCCCTTTCTTTTTTTCTCCTTCTCTTTATTTAGCACCTTTCTACAAACACTGACTATTTCATGGTGAATTTTAAAGAGCCGAAGAAAGGCTTATTTAGCATGGGAAATGTCAATAGAACAGTCTTTGTGTGGCAGAGTAATATATGCCTGTTCAATAAACAGTCAACCAAAGGTCCTGGCTGCATGTGGAAGAGGGGTAGGGGGAGACACTAAAAGTTCAAAAACCAAAAAAGTTCCTCTGGAGGCTGCAAAGAACAATTTTTTGAAAGCCAAGGGTTATTTTCTCCCCAACTCTCCACAACAACTTTAAGAGTCGTATTAACCCTAGTAAAATATTTCTCTAAAAATGCAATTTGAGAGAAAATGTGAGGAGCTGTGTTTACCTGCTGTGCATTTATTTTAATAGCGTTTCACTTCTCCCGTGAGTACTGAAGTAAGTGATTCTCCTTCGTGGTGTTGGATTTGATTTTGTTTACTCCCTAAAGAGGAAGTCCAAATTTATCTTAATAATATCTTAACTTGAGGACTTCATATGGAGTCCAAAGGACTTTGTGTTCTCAACAGCTGATATGAAATCCAAGTAAACCAAATGAAATAAAGATGACCATGCACATAATCTCGTGACACATTCAGCTGAGATTTTTTCCAGTTTTGATTTAATTTCTTGTAAAAGCTCTGACCATACTCCCAGAACTCAGCAATTTGGGCACTGCAACAAATGCCAGTATCCCGCACTCTCAAGCAGTGACCTGGGGCAAAAATTCATCCCCTCCTGCCCTCTCCCTTCAGGAGCAGAAATAAGGCCAGGTACGGCTCCTATGACTGGAGCAATAGAGGTGGACCTTCTAGCTATATCTACATCAATGAATTGAAACTGCCTGGGAGTGCTGCCTGGTGGTGTTACTGAATGACATGGGACACCCTGCATCCTCACTGCTAAACCAGTATCCCCCACTCTCAAGCAGTGACTTGGGGCTCCTCCTGCCCTCTCCCTTCAGGAGCAGAAATAAGGCCAGGTACGGCTCCTATGACTGGAGCAATAGAGGTGGACCTTCTAGCTATATCTACATCAATGAATTGAAACTGCCTGGGAGTGCTGCCTGGTGGTGTTACTGAATGACATGGGACACCCTGCATCCTCACTGCTAAACCATCCTCCTCTCTAATACAAGCTGCTGCATGCCAACTGCCTATCCGTGCTAACTTTTGGACCATAACTGGAAAGTTTTGGGTGGTGTTAGTTGAAATGGTCCTGAACTACACCAGGGATCACTAAAAATTTAGTGGTGTAAAGAATGGAGCCTGGCAGCGCTGAGTCTGAAATGTGTCTTGGTGCTATTTGGTTTACAAGTATAGGCACAGCCTTTCTGATTTTCAGCTGTCCACCATTAAATGCATCATCGGTTGTATGTTAGATTTATTTGGTCATGCGTTACTTCTAAACTCAGGAGCTTTCTGCCCTTTTTCTTTTCCCATATACACGGCTCTTTCTCTTATACACCCTAACCACAGTTCGCCTGTTCTCTTTCTGCTTTGATAACTTCCTTAGCAATTGTTGAAGTAAGAAAATGATCCTTTTTCTAATCCCTTAAAGCATTGCCATGATCCGTGGATGGAGCTGAACTCCGCCCTTCATTCACCAACAGTTGCCTAGTTCTCAGTTTATGAGAATGCTGCAAAACTCGTATTTTCCTTTTCTTCTCTGCTGCTGGTAAAGCGAAGGCTGAAAGAGGCAGAGACATGTCTTTTATTTAGGCTATCATCTTTTATTGCTGATTAGACTCATCCAGAATGCAAGATAAGTTCCCTTTTAGGACTTTAAATAAATAATGGCACTGAATGGCCCAGCCCGTCATCGTTAAACACACTTTTCATAGAGGGTCATGAACTCCATACTGGCCTCATTAAAGCTGTGGAAATTCCATCAGTGCTTATGTTTCTGTGAAATGATTTAATTGAATTTTCTTATTGCTGGAGCTTGTCATTATGCCAGTGATTTTCATGCTGGCTCCCTAAACTCACAGAATTTTTGCTCAAGTCTAAATAATCCAAAATTGTTTTTATCAGTGTGTAGTCTGCTGGCAACGTACAAGGCCTGAATGAGCAAGCTCTTAATTGGTGGGCTGGGGAATTTTCTTATTTTTGTCTTTTTACTTAAGGACTTAATTTTCAACTCTGCTTTTTTCATTCTTTCTTTTAAACAGAATACACAGTAGACTTTCCAACCTGTAACATAAGCCTTAGGAAACTCCCAACATGTAAACAGAAGAAGCTTGTACTCATTAGTATGTGGTAGGTAAAGCTGGATTTAATTTTGCAAAAAAAAAGCACGCGACAAGAAGCTGGGCGATACAGAAGTGTTAAGCTCTAATCTAACATTGTTCTGGGAAGGCACAAACCTATTCAAGACACAATAACTTCTACATTAACACGGGATTGTGGCTGAGAATTTAAATGCCGCAAAGCCGGAGGAATTCCCACAACAATCAAATTTTAGGCCTCTGTGGTATTGAATATTAATTTTAGTCTGGGCAATGTTTTTGTATGATAAACCCATTAAAAGCTTTGATGAGGAAAGGCAGCCATGAGGTGGAGGAATTGGAGGACTTGGTGGTGACTTGTGAGCAAGCAGAGATCATAGGCAGAGGGTACCGACACGGAGGTGTATGTATCTTGGCACAAAGTATGTATCAATGAGGAGGTGATCCCCAACGACCGGGTGATGCATGCCTCAGCTGGGCATGGCTGAAGAGGCAAATTAGCAAGATCAAAATCTGCAGTCAGAATACGGCCCACTATATTTTATAACTTGGAGTATGAGCCGTGCATTTCAACTGACGGTGCGTAATGACCAGTTCTTCATCTTACCTCAGCTCAGCTATTGTATACTGCTTTGGACACCAGTGGTACCGTGCAAATGACGCAGTAATAAATAGTAAATGCCAATTATCTTGCATTTGTGACAATGTTCGAAGGTAATTTTCTCTTTTTACAAGCTCCGTAATTTGAATTGTGTGATTTTATAACTGTAAGTTCTAGCCTTGTCTCTACAGTAGACTTGCTAGTTTTTGAGGGTAAAACAACTTGTGCTGCTAAGCAGGTGTGCAGCTGTATTTTGTGTCATCCAAAGTTTTCTTCATGACCTCTGGTTACTGTCCTTGGTACAACGAGTTTAATTTACGGTGCCTAGAAGACATTGAGTCCACAAATGACTATGGCCAGATCTGCGGGATGTCTGTACTTGACAACCAGACATTTATGACATCTGGGCATTTGGAGTTTTTTTACTTGCTGATAAGGCTGGGCCAAGCAGGCAGCATGCTGGGAGAGAAAATAACCTGTGGCCAAAAAACCTAAAATCCCACAAAACACTTTCTGATACTGCCCCAGATGTTCTGATATTTTTGCTGCAAAAAACCAACCTCACAAGGGAAGAAAAGAAAGTGCTATTTCATGGGAAAACAGAAACATGAAGAAGACAAGTTCTAGAAAAGATGCAGGGGAAAGACTCCTGGGGTGAATATAAGGACTGACACAGGTCAGAGGATATAAGGTCACATTTTGCGTACTGTTGCTCTTGAAGAAAAGGGCTGTGGGTCTCATAGTCTTCTCCTTCTGGCACACTGATGACAACCTGAAAAATGTTTGTGACTTCATCAAATGGACAAAATACTGCTAAAGCTTTCTTAATAGTATTAGGTTGTAATCCACCTTCTGTACTTGCTTGTGATGATATAAGCTCGGAGTATCTACTGATTCCCGTTAAATTGTTCTATATTTACCTATACTAACAGAGTAAAATTCACCCTGATATTTTTACAGGCTATTATTTTGCAGCTTTAATGTGACTTGCTGTAACTATGAATGGAATTTATGTGTACATTTTAGAATTTTTTAATGTACAATGCCTCTATGTTGCGCTGATTTAGACTAGCGATACTGGGAAAACCAAGTTACGAAATGAAACAATTCAATTAGAAACTAGGGAGACAGTATTGGAGATGCTGCAAGAGTTGTGTTTGTTCTACAGTCATACTACATTTATTCACACTTAAAAATGGAAGCAGAGGAAGTAGAGGTTCAGTCTAGCTGATTGCCTAACGTCATTCCCACTCTGGCTGAGATTTTCACTGCAACACTGTATTTTGTTGAATCCCTTTATTAAATTTGTTCATCCCATTCTGGCATTAAAGGTTTTCTTGCAGTGGCAAGGTGCTTTAAAGAATGCAGCCCAGAAAGACTGAAAAAAACTTTGAATTATAATTTTTCTGAATGAGTAAGATCTCAGTTTATATATATCACTTATATAGAATATATAGATATTTATAATAAATACAGTTGTTTGTAACACGTATGATGTGTTTATTCTATATATTATAGATTATATAAATATATAGCATACGTATATTCATATTTTATGGTGTGTGTATATATATACACATATATATCTTACAGGATATATGAAAACAAAGTTTCATTGTGTTGCCAGCAGTGCATCAGCTCTTAGTTTGCAGCTGGAGGCTGGAATATAGGCTACTTCACTTAACTAAC